>NC_092055.1:49016349-49173798 GCF_003086295.3 Arachis hypogaea
TCATCAGCCATAGGGCAAGCATTCATCATTTGCATATGTTTGAATTGTTTGGGTTTGCCATTTGTTTTGGATTTCTACATCATATATGCCATGTTACCTAACTATATGCTACTTGTTCTACTTGTACCATATTTGTGTATTACTTGCCTGTATTGCTTGTGTTTGTACAACTGAGAGGCCCCTCATGCTGGTGTCGGTGGGTGTGAAGGCTGTTCTTGATGGGATGAATTGATGATGCGATTGCATGATGATGATGATTATTGAATGAGATAACTGGAGCTCCCTGGGTAGACGCAGTGATGTGGTTTCACTAGCTCTAGGCAAGTGTATGATGTATTGATATAGAATTGCTGAGGCAGAACAACTGGTGATGGTTTTGCTTATAATTCTGAGTCTGATTCGTGGAAGAGTCAGCGAGTTGGGAAACATGTGAAACATGAATTGAATTTAGCACTCCCTTATGACAGTTGCCTATTCATGGATTAGCGAGAACCTAGGATGAATAATTGGTGAAGAAGTTTAGGATGCTTAGTGAGTTTTTATTGCAGTACATTGAATTTATTTGGCACTTTTACCGTACTGGGAACCCATGGGCCCGGGGTTCTCATTCCGTATATATCTCTTGTTTTTCAGATACAGGTCCAGGTGCTCAGAAGTGAGTTGTGGGTCGTCTGAGAGACGGCGAAGATCTTTATTTCCTCTACTTTGTGTTTTGATTAGAATCTCTCCACCTTTGTTTTGGAAAGTTTATATTATGTATTGAACTCTTTGAATTTGCCTATAGAGGCTCTCATGTTTCCTTTGGGAGAGATTAGGATATACTGTTGTCAACTAATTTCATAATGTACTCTAGCTGACCTAAACTTCGCGGGTCGCGACTAGTAGCTATTTACTTATGTTATATATATCTATCTGTTATCTATCTCTTAATCTCCTTTACGCCTTGTCCGTATATCGTTTTCGGCTTCACGGTTTATCTTTTGTTGTCGAAACGTGAGAGATACGTCTTCGCGATTTTATTTCTATTCTTTTCAGGCTTCTCGATTAATACTCCTTTCGAAATTACCTATATTTATTTATTAAAAATCCACCTGAGAGTCGTACCATCGTAATATCATTGACTTATGACTCGAGCATAAGGATTTGAATATTAGGGTGTTACAGTGCGTGTGAGAGAGATGAGTGTAGTGTTAGAGTTTGAGGTGGTGTGGGTTAGTTTAGGTATTTTTGTTAAAAATAGGGGTTGTAGTGTAATTTTATAAAATAATTAAAAGTAGAATAATAATTAAAAACTAAATTAAATATAGAGTATCCATTTTAAAAATATTTTTCATTTACAATTTGTAAATTATTTTCATTCAAATGCTAATTTAATAAAAATTGGAGATAAGTACATTAATTCTCCTTTATTTATAAAATAAGGTTAAAAATCTAAATATTTAAAATTAACGTATATGAAATATTCACTATTTTTAAAGTATAAGAAATCTAAATAATAAATAAGAATTTATCCAAATTTTATATAAAAATCTCTAAAAATATAATTTTAAATAAATATAATATATCATAAATAATTTATTAATAACTTTTTAAAATTTGGGGTCTTACATTGGCTTGAATCCAAGGGGTGCATTTAGACCTAGTGTGGGGAAAAACTTGAAGGGAGTTGTGGCAGTCTCTGAGCTAGTTGCTTCATTGGTGGTTTGTTGCTGTTGACTTGGTAGTGTTGTGGTTGGGGTTCTGGCATGTTGTAGAGGGTGCTGAACTGTAGGTGCTGGTGGTCTAGTTATTGTTTACTTGGGTCTGAAATTTGCTCCCTCATTAAGTATAGTTAGGTTAGTAGGCACTGAAGGTCCAATGTTGACACCCACTCCCTGAAGCAAATCACAACAATAGATTTCAGGATCTATGCTAATAGGCTAAAATATTTTGAAGTGTATAAAAGAAATTGACAAAGAGAATTACCTCTTTAAGTTGTGGGATAGACTGTGATAATTAAATCTCAACTCTTGCCTCTTGAACTAAAATAGGGATGGATCTCTTGCAAACTTTTTTCTTTTGTTTTTTCTGCTTTATCCTGTTAAGTACACAAGAAAAGTAAACCTGTGGGTTAATCCATATCAATATAACTAAAAAAAGATGATCACTGAAGTACCCTTTTAGGAAGCATCCATCCAATTCAATTATAAGGCGATAACTAGCCTTGAAGCCCTTCTTGCAAGCATCCAGGGATATGTATAGCATATTGAATAGTGGACGAATTTCTGGTTGAGGAATTACATCAATCATTACAGTAGAACCTGGATATCTTCTATGAATTTCATGCATGTAATCATGAAGTTTTTCATGAACGGATAATTTATACGCTTTTTAGCATTGTTTTTAGGTAGTTTTTAGTATGCTTTAGTTAATTTTTAGTATATAATTATTAGTTTTTAAATAAAAATCACATTTCTGAAATTTACTATGAGTTTGTGTGTATTTGTATGATTTCAGGTATTTTCTGGCTGAAATTGAGGGACATGAGCAGAAATCTGATTCAGAGGCTGAAAAAGGACTGCAGATGCTGTTGGATTCTTACCTCCCTGAACTCGAAGTGGATTTTCTGGAGCTACAGAAGCCCAATTGGCGCGCTCTCAATTGCGTTGGAAAGTAGACATCTTGGGTTTTCCAGCAATAGCTAATAGTCCATACTTTTTCCGAGATTTGATGGCCCAAACCGGCGTTCAAAGTCAGCCTAAAATTTCTGGCGTAAAACGCCCAAACTGGCACCAGAATTGGAGTTAAACGCCCAAACTGGCACCAAAGCTGGCGTTTAACTCCAGGAACAACCTATGCATGAAAAAGCTACAATGCTCAGCCCAAGCACACACCAAGTTGGCCCCAAAAGTGAATTTCTGCATCATTTACTTATTTCTGTAAACCCTAGGCTACTAGTTCATTATAAATAGGACCTTTTACTATTGTATTTTGATCTTTGGAAAATATCTAGATGTTTAGTCCTTAGACCATAGAGGCTGGCCTCACGACCATGCCTACCCTATTTCCACTTATGTATTTTCTACGGTGGAGTTTCTACACCCCATAGATTAAGGTGTAGAGCTCTGGTGTTCTTCATGAATTAATACAAGTACTATTATTTTTCTATTCAATTCACATCTACTTCTTCTCTAAGATATTCACTCGCACTTCAAGCTGATGAATGTGATGACCCGTGACACTCATCATCATTCTCACTTATGAACGCGTGCCTGACAACCACTTCCGTTCTATCTGTAATAGCTTGAGTGTGTATCTCTTGGCCTCCTGGTTCACGACGCATGGTTGCCTCTCCTGACAATAGAGCATTCCATTCCATGAGATCAGAGTCTTCGTGGTATAGGCTAGAATTATTGGCAGCCATTCCTGGGATCCGAAAAGTCTAAACCTTGTCTGTGGTATTCCGAGTAGGATCCAAGATCCGAAAAGTCTAAACCTTGTCTGTGGTATTCTGAGTAGGATCTGGAAAGGAATGACTGTGACGAAGTTCAAACCTACGAATGTGGGGCACAAGTGACAGTGTGCAAAAGGACAATGGTCCTATTCCGATGCTAGCGGGAACCGACAGATGATTAGCCGTGCGGTGACAGCGCATATGGATTTGTTTTCATCTGAGAGGATCATACAGCTTGCCATGGAAGGGGTAACGCATGGTTGGAAGAAGGCAGTAGGAAATCAGAAGTTCAGAAGCAACAAAGCTTCTCCAGACGCTTATCTGAAATTTCCACCAATGCATTACATAAGTATTTCTATCTTATATTATATTTTATTTATATTTTAATTTTCAAAACCCCATAACCATTTGAATCTGCCTGACTGAGATTTTCAAGGATGACCATAGCGTGCTACAAGCCGACAATCTCCGTGGGATCGACCCTTACTCACATAAGGTATTACTTGGACGACCCAGTGCACTTGCTGGTTAGTTGTGCGGAATTGCAAGAGTGTGATTGTAATTTCGTGCACCAAGTTTTTGGCGCCGTTGCCGGGGATTGTTCGAGTTTGGACAACTGACGGTTCATCTTGTTGCTTAGATTAGGTAATTTTATTTTATGTTTAAGCTTTTTATTATTTTTTTCAAAAAATATACAAAAAAAAATTATTAAAACCATGAAAATAAAAAATAATTTATGTTTCTTGTTTGAGTCTAGTGTCACATTTTAAGTTTGGTGTCTTGCATATTTTTAATTTTCTTGCATTCTTCTAAAATATATGCATTATGTTCTTCATTGATCTTCAAGTTGTTCTTGACGATTTTATTGGGTCTGATCTTTCAATTCTCTTATTTTGTGTCTTTTGTTGTTTCTCATGTGTATTCTCAATGTGTTAGTGTCTCTAATATGAAAATTTCTAAGTTTGGTGTCTTGCATGTCTTTCTTTTCTTAAAAAAAAATATGTTGTTCATCTTGACATTCAACGTGTTCTTGCATGCATTGTTTATTTGGTCTTAGTTTTTCATGATTAGTTTCATTTTGTTGTTGTTCTCTCTCATCATTAAAAATTAAAAGAAAAAATTTCAAAATTATGTCTTTTCAAGTCAATAATACAAAGAATTGAAGATTCAGAATATACAGCAGAGGAATCACAGAGAAAATGCTGGGCGTTCAAAACGCCCAGTGAAGAAGGAATTCTGGCGTTTAAACGCCAGCCAGGGTACCTAGCTGGGCATTTAACGCCCAAGGAGGTAGCCAAATGGGCGTTAAACGCCAGAATGGATACCATTCTGGGCGTTTAACGCCAGGACAACACAAGGGAGGTAAGTTAGTTTTTAATTCAAATCTTTTTCAAATCTTCATAATTTTTCAAAATCAAATTATTTTCAAATCATATCTTTTTTAAATCATATCTTTTTCAAAATCAAATCTTTTTCCATTTTTCTCTCACTATTTTTGAAAATCCTGGCTACCAATTAATGATTTAATTCAAAAATTTCAAGTTTGATACTTCCTTGTTAAGAAAGGTTCAATATTTGAATTTTAGAATCATATCTTTTAAATTTCTTGTTAGCCAAGTCATTAATTTAGACGCCATGTCTGGCACCATTATGGGCATTTAACGCCAGAAAAGGGCACCAGACTGGTGTTTCACACCAAAAAAGGGCACCATACTTGCGTTTAACGCCAGAAAGGAAAGAAAAGTTGGCGTTTAATGCCAGAAAGGGAAGAAAAGTTGGCGTTTAACGCCATAATTGGAAGTAAAGCTGGCGTTAAGCCGTTAAATGCCAGAAATGGGCAGCAACCTGGCGTTTAACGCCAGGATTGGCACTCCAAGGGGCGTTTACACGCCAAAATGGTGTAGGGATGAGAAATCCTTGACACCTCAGGATCTCTGGATGCCACAGGATCCCCACCTACCTCAACTCTCTCTCTCTCTTCTTCACAACTTCCCAGAACACCCTTCCTCAAATACCCCTCACCAATCACCTCCACCACTGTTCCCCATAACACCCACCTCACAATTCAAATTCAAATCCTTTCCCTTCCATACCCAACCCCAAATACACGAACCCTACCCCTCTCTCCACTCATATATAAACCCCTCATCCCTCCTTTATTTTCACACATCGTAAACACTTCTTCCCCCCTTGGCCGAACCACTCACACCTCCCCATCTCCTTCATTTTTTTCTTCTTCTACTCCCTTCTTTCTTCTTTTGATCAAGGATGAGCAAACCTTCTAAGTTTGGTGTGGTAAAAGCATTGCTTTTTGTTTTTTCATAACCATTTATGGCACCTAAGGCCGGAGAAACCTCTAGAAAGAGGAAAGGGAAGGCAAAAGCTTCCACCGCTGAGTCATGGGAGATGGAGAGATTTATCTCAAAGGTCCATCAAGACCACTTCTATAAAGTTGTGGACAAGAAGAAGGTGATTCCTGAGGTCCCTTTCATGCTCAAAAGGAATGAGTATCCAGAGATTCGACATGAGATTCGAAAAAGAGGTTGAGAAGTTCTCACCAACCCCATTCAACAAGTCGGAATCTTAATGGTTCAAGAGTTCTATGCTAATGTATGGGTCACCAAAAACCATGATCAAAGTGTGAACTCGAACCCAAAGAATTGGCTTACAATGGTTTGGAGGAAATACTTAGATTTCAGTCCGAAAAATGTAAGGTTGGCATTCAACTTGCCAATGATGCAAGGAGATGCACGCCCCTACACTAGAAGTGTCAACTTTGATCAAAAGTTGGACCAAGTCCTCATGGACATATGTGTGGAAGGAGCTCAGTAGAAAAGAGACTCCAAAGGCAAGCCGGTTCAACTAAGAAGGCTTGACCTCAAACTCGTGGCTAAGGGATGGTTGGAGTTCATCCAACGCTCAATTATTCCTACTAGCAACCGGTCTAAAGTTACCATAGATCGGGCTATCATGATCCATAGCATCATGATTGGAAAGGAAGTAGAACTTCATGAGGTCATATCTCTAGAACTATACAAAGTGGCTGACAAAACCTCCACTTTGGCAAGGTTAGCCTTCGCTCATCTCATCTGTCACCTATGCAATTTAGCTGGAGTTGTCATAGAAGAAGACATCCTCGTTGAAGAGGACAAGCTCATCACTAAAAAGAGGATAGAGCAAATAAGAGAGCCCACTTATGGACCTCAACAAGAGCATGAGGAAGTCCCTCATCAAGAAATCTCTGAGATGCCTCAAAGGATGCATATTACTCCACACAACTATTGGGAGCAAATCCGCACCTCCTTAGGAGATTTGAGTTCCAATATGGGGCAACTAAAAATGGAGCACCAAAAGCACTCCATTTTTCTCCATGAAATTAGAGAGGATCAAATAGCCATGAGGGAAGAGCAACAAAGGCAAGGAAGAGACATAGAGGAGCTCAAGCGTTCTATTGGATCTTCAAGAGGAAGAACTAGCCACCATCACTAAGGTGGACTAGTTCTTTGATTCCCTTATTCTTATCTTTCTGTTTTTTTTTTCTTTTTTGTTTTTTTATGCTGCTATCTATGTTTGGATCTTCATTACATGATCATTAGTGTTTAGTGTCTATGCTTTAAAGCTATGAATGTCCTATAAATCCTTCACCTCTCTTAAATGAAAAAAAATGTTTTCTAAAAAAGAAAAAGAAGTACATGAATTTCGAATTTTAAAATAGTTTAATTATTTTGATGTGGTGGCAATACTTTTTATTTTTCTGAATGAATGCTTGAACAGTGCATATTTTTGATAGTGAAGTTTATAAATGTTAAATCTGTTGGCTCTTGAAAGAATGATGAAAAAGGAAAAATGTTATTTGATAATCTGAAAAATCATATAATTGATTCTTGAAGCAAGAAAAAGCAGTGAATAGAAAAGCTTGCAGAAAAAAAAAAGAGGCAAAAAAAAAAAGAAAAAAAAAAGAAAAAGCAAGCAGAAAAAGCCAATAGCCCTTTAAACCAAAAGGCAAGGGTAAAAAGGATCCAAGGCTTTGAGCAGTAATGGATAGGAGGGCCTAAAGGAATAAAATCCTGGCCTAAGCGGCTAAACCAAGCTGTCCCTAACCATGTGCTTGTGGCGTGAAGGTGTCAAGTGAAAAGCTTGAGACTGAGCGGTTAAAGTCGTAGTCCAAAGCAAAAAAAGAGTGTGCTTGAGAGCTCTGGACACCTCTAATTGGGAACTTTAGCAAAGCTGAGTCACAATCTGAAAAGGTTCACCCAGTTATGTGTCTGTGGCATTTATGTATCCGGTGGTAATACTGGAAAACAAAAATGCTTAGGGCCACAGCCAAGACTCAATAAGTAGCTGTGTTCAAGAATCAACATACTGAACTAGGAGAATCAATAACACTATCTAAATTTTGAGATCCTATAGATGCCAATCATTCTGAACTTCAAAGGATAAAGTGAGATGACAAAACTGTTCAGAAGTAAAAAGCTAATAGCCCCGCTCATCTAATTAAGACTGATCTTCATAGATGTTTTCAGAATTTATTGTATATTCTCTTCTTTTTATCCTATTTTGTTTTTAGTTCCTTGGGGACAAGCAACAATTTAAGTTTGGTGTTGTGATGAGCGGATAATTTATACGCTTTTTAGCATTGTTTTTAGGTAGTTTTTAGTATGATTTAGTTAATTTTTAGTATATAATTATTCGTTTTTAAATAAAAATCATATTTCTGGACTTCACTATGAGTTTGTGTGTTTTTCTGTGATTTCAAGTATTTTCTGGCTGAAATTGAGGAACCTGAGCAAAAATCTGATTCAGAGGCTGAAAAAGGACTGCAGATGCTGTTGGATTCTGACCTCCTTGCACTCGAAGTGGATTTTCTGGAGCTACAGAAGCCAATTGGTGCGCTCTTAATTGCGTTGGAAAGTATACATCCTGGGCTTTCCAGCAATATATAATAGTCCATACTTTGCCCAAGATTTGATGGCCCAAACCGGCGTTTAAAGTCAGCCTAAAATTTCTGGCGTAAAACGCCCAAACTGGCACCAGAATTGGAGTTAAACGCCCAAACTGGCACCAAAGCTGGCGTTTAACTCCAGGAACAGCCTATGCAGGAAAAAGCTTTAATTCTCAGCCCAAGTACACACCAAGTGGGCCCCGGAAGTGAATTTTTGCATCATTTACTTATTTCTGTAAACCCTAGGCTACTAGTTCATTATAAATAGGACCTTTTACTATTGTATTTTGATCTTTGGAAAATCTCTGGACGTTTAGTCCTTAGACCATAGAGGCTGGCCTCACGGCCATGCCTACCCTATTTCCACTTATGTATTTTCTACGGTGGAGTTTCTACACCCCATAGATTAAGGTGTGGAGCTCTGCTGTTCTTCATGAATTAATACATGTACTATTATTTTTCTATTCAATTCATGCCTACTTCTTCTCTAAGATATTCACTCGCACTTCAACCTAATGAATGTGATGACCCGTGACACTCATCATCATTCTCACTTATGAACGCATGCCTGACAACCACTTCTATTCTATCTGCAATAGCTTGAGTGTGTATCTCTTGGCCTCCTGGTTCATGATGCATGGTTGTCTCTCCTGACAACAGAGCATTCTATTCCGTGAGATCAGAGTCTTCGTGGTATATGCTAGAATTATTGGCATGCAGTCATTCTTGGGATTCGGAATGTCTAAACCTTGTCTGTGGTATTCCGAGTAGGATCCAGGATCCGGAAAGTCTAAACCTTTTCTGTGGTATTCCGAGTAGGATCTGGGAAGGAATGACTGTGACCAGCTTCAAACCTGTGAATGTGGGGCACAAGTGACATTGTGCAAAAGGACAATGGTCCTATTCCGACGCTAGCGAGAACCGACAAATGATTAGCCGTGCGGTGACAGCGCATATGGATTTGTTTTCATCTGAGAGGATCATACAGCTTTCCATGGAAGGAGGTAATGCATGGTTGGAAGAAGGCAGTAGGAAAGCAGAAGTTCAGAAGCAACAAAGCATCTCCAGACGCTTATCTGAAATTCCCACCAATGAATTACATAAGTATTTCTATCTTATATTATATTTTATTTATATTTTAATTATCAAAACCCCATAACCATTTGAATCTGCCTGACTGAGATTTACAAGGATGACCATAGCTTGCTTCAAGCCGACAATCTCCATGGGATCGACCCTTACTCACGTAAGGTATTACTTGGACGACCCAGTGCACTTGATGGTTAGTTGTGCGGAATTGCAAGAGTGTGATTGTGATTTCGTGCACCAGTTTTCCATATTATTCTCACTCATTTTCAATTGTTTTCTCTCTAGCAGCCTTTAGAGCTCTAGTAATCATATTGTAGTTTATATGGACATTATAGTCCTACTTCATGTGGTACAGTGCCTCCTTTAGAGTCATTAGCAGTTGGGTTAGTGGTGCACGAAATTGTGATCTCAGGCAACGGCGCCAGAAACTCTGTACGCACGTCTTAAATAATTGTTTTTCATTCACAACTTCGATACAACTAACCAGCAAGTGCACTGGGTCGTCCAAGTAATAAACCTTACGTGAGTAAGGGTCGATCCCACGGAGATTGTTCTTATGAAGCAAGCTATGGTCACCTTGTAAATCTCAGTCAGGCGGATATAAAATAGTTATGGAGTTTTCGAAATTAATAGTAAATAAACAGAGAATAAGGATAGAAACACTTATGTATATCATTGGTGAGAATTTCAGATAAGTGTATAGAGATGCTTTCGTTCCTCTGAACCTCTGCTTTCCTGCTGTCTTCATCCAATCATTCCTACTCCTTTCCATGGCAAGCTTTATGTAAGGACATCACCGTTGTCAATGGCTACTTTTAATCCTCTCTGGAAAATGGTCCGATGCGCTGTCACTGCATGGCTAATCATCTGGAGGCGTCACCCTTGCCAATGGCTGCATCCTATCCTCTTGTGAAAATGGTCCAAATGCTCTGTCATGGCACGGCTAATCATCTGAGGTTCTCGATCATGCTGGAATAGGATTCACTCTCCTTTTGCGTCTGTCACTACGCCCAGCAATCGCGAGTTTGAAGTTCGTCACAGTCATTCAATCCCAGAGTCCTACTCGGAATACCACAGACAAGGTTTAGACTTTCCGGACTCTCATGAATGGCCATCCATGGGTTCTAACTTATACCACGAAGACATTTAATAACTCGAACTCGGTCCCCTGTATTAGATATCCAAGAGATACTCATTCAATCTAAGGTAGATCGGAAGTGGTTGTCAGGCACGCGTTCATAGGGAATGATAATGATTGTCACGTTCATCACATTCAGATTGAAGTGCGAATGAATATCTTAGAAGCGGAATAAGTTGAATTGAATAGAAAAACAGTACTACTTTGCATTAATCTTTGAGGAACAGCAAAGCTCCACACCTTAATCTATGGAGTGTAGAAACTCTACTGTTAAAAATACATAAGTAAAAGGTCTAGGCATGGCCGAATGGCCAGCCCCTCTGATCTAAGAACCAGACGTCCCAAGATGTCTAATACAATAGTAAAAAGTTCTATTTACAATAAACTAGCTACTAGGGTTTACAGAAGTAAGTAATTGATGCATAAATCCACTTCTGAGGCCCACTTGGTGTGTGCTTGGGCTGAGCTTGAATGTTACACGTGCAGAGGCTCTTTCTGGAGTTGAACGCCAGCTTTTAACGTATTTCTGTGGTTCAACTCTGGTTTGTGACGTGTTTCTGGCGATTAACTCCAGACAGCAGCGTAGAACTGGCGTTCAACGCTCTTTTACATCGTCTAAAATCGGTCAAAGTATGGACTATTATACATTTCTGGAAAGCCCTGGATGTCTACTTTCCAACGCAATTAGAAGCGCGCCATTTTGAGTTCCGTAGCTCCAGAAAATCCACTTTGAGTGCAGGAAGGTCAGAATCCAACAGCATCAGCAGTCCTTCTTCTACCTCTGAATCTGATTTTTGCTCAAGTCCCTCAATTTCAGCCAGAAAATACCTGAAATCACAGAAAAACACACAAACTCATAGTAAAGTCTATAAATGTGAATTTAACATAAAAACTAATGAAAACATCCCTAAAAGTAACTAGATTCTACTGAAAACATACTAAAAATAATGCCAAAAAGCGTATAAATTATCCGCTCATCAGTTAGCAGCCTCTTCACCAGTTTGCTTGTTGCCCAAGCTCTGTCAGCCATCTTCCTGCTCAAATTTCTATTACAGTTGTGTTCTCCAATAAATGTCTTAATTTGAAAACACAAACTCTGGCTATTATAGGAATAGAACACAAGTCATGGACATCCCTCCTCATCACACTTTTCTCTAGTTCTCTTTGGCAAATTCTTTAAATACTGCAACTCTTTATCTTCAAAGACAAAGTAGTCCTTCAGTGCTTGCTTAAACATTGCCAAAGTAGTAAACTTCCGTCATGTCTAAAATTCAACCTTACTATATTTAGCCTCCTCATTAAAGTTAGGATATCTTGGCTTATCTTCAACATTCAAACTAGAAATTAAGAGTTAAATGCCTCAGATTTATATTGATAGAGCTTGTCCAGGTCTAACTCCACCTCTTCAATCACTGGATCTGAATTGGGCCTATTCCTTGCCTCTGTTGTTGGACCCACCTCACCTGGCCCATTACCTCCTTGCCCATTAAGCCTACTGTTTGGCCCATTACCTTCTTTTTCTTGAGATAGGATATGTTTTCTAACTCTTCCAACAAACCTTTTTGACTTTTTCTTAGTCCTAGGAGACATGTCCTTATCATCACCTCCACCATGTGGTACATTCATCTTCTTAGGTATTTTTGGTTTAACGTAAGTCTTCTTCTTAGTAGACTTTCGTTCAGATCCCATTACCTCCTTCTTATTCTTTCTCACACTCTTCTTCTTTACCTTAACTTCTTCACCACTACTACTGCCATCAGATTTGAATCCGGGAGAGAGGGAGGTTTGTAAGGCTCATCTTTAGTGATCTCATATCCATCATCATCATCATCAGAAGAAGAATCAACTTCATCCATTCCTCTCTCTTCTGGAATTCCATCTAGCATACTAACATTGTGCTCAAAATAGATAACTAGAAAATCTGACTCCACATTCTCTATCTTTTTATCACACACCTCATTAATCTCCTAATCTCCCTTAAGAACATGCCCAAACTCTAAATCAGGGGTACTACTATCATACCAATACATCTCTTTGTACCTTGTATACCCTAGACCCTTGAATATTTCTTTCAAATTCTTGAAATTAACATAATGTATGTCTAATGGAGGAAATGTCTTAACACTTCCATCATAGTAGTATAATATTCCGTCATTGTCCTTTTCGAGCCAACCCCATGGTGAAAAATAGAGACAACTTCACATGACATCTGCTACAAGAATAATGTACAACAAATAGAACTTAAATAACTACTTTAATCATCTTTCAATCATTAACAAAATATTTTAGACTATGAAGGGCATGATTACTAATCGACAGCATCATTAACCAAATCATATTTAAAAAAAATCTAGCAACACCAACTAAGAAAGTTGCCAAAATAAATAACGACACTAAACTTAGCAGCACCATCAGTTGCTCCATCTACAACATCTTCACCACCTCCTCGCTGGAAGTCTTCGTCAGCTTGCCTTGGAGGGAAAAGTTTTTCTTCCTTACAGTTACTTTGTAATTTTGTGTTCCAAATGAGAGTGATCTAAGGCTTCTGAAATATGGACAAGGGGGAGAGTGGGCTTTCACATCAAAATGTGAGTTTCTCTCCTAAGCAAAACGACATCATTTTGATGAGTGTGTAGGGTTTAATGGTCCCAATGAATGGACAGCATTCCATGTAGGATGTGTGTAGGCCATGTCACACCCTAAACATTACACTTTCAACTTTTTTTCAATGACTCTAAACGGAGAGAGCTACGAAAGGGCTTATTTGTCTGATGGAATAGATAGACAAGGGATGATTTGTTATTTTTCAAAGGTTATGGTACGACTTGTCTATTTTTAAAATGGACAAGGACCGGAAAGAGTATTTACTATATTAATTAATAGTAAAACTCATATAAAGTTATTTTTATGTGAAATTGTTAATTAAAACTGCATGTAAATTTTTATATAATTTAATAGACCTTATGATTTTTAGAAATAAAACCAAATTAAAGTCAACTAGGCATTTGCATGAAAAAACCACTGCTTTCAATTTTGGATCCCCTACATTTATTTGTTTCCTTTTCCAAATTGGAAATAGTTTAAAGATGTTTAGAAACAAAATTACAAGAAAATTTCATATTAACAAAGATAATTAGCTTAATCTCTCCTACCTTGGATACTGAAAAAAAATCGACTCAGAATTTGTTTAGCTCGATAAAAACCTAATCTAAAAATCCTAAACAATATAATATAGAACGATATAATAGAAATCATAGAATTCATTTTAGAATACTTAATCCCTCCCTTTTCAATTTTTTTTTCAAATTCAAAATTATATATATATATATAGGGAGAATTTTAATTTACAAAGGTGGGAGAGTTTACACACCACCTGTTTCGAGGGTTACCTGAAACTGTAGGTCGATCTCGGTCGAGATCCTTTGTGTTGATCGGCGCTGATGTGTCCGACTTATGGGGGGTGGCCGGAGCCGCCGTGTCCGACGTGTTGCACTTGTGGGTGATGCTGATCCTTCGTCACCGGAGGGTGGTGGTACCTGCAAGGGACTCCGATGCCTAAGTTAGGAAGGGTATTGAGAAGGTTTTTAGTAGAATCAGAATATGAGTTATACCTGGGTGCTCCAGTGTATTTATAATGGTGAGGAGTGACCTTCTTGGAGATAAGATAGTTATCTTATCTTATCTTTATCTTTGAGTAAAGTCATCTTATCTTTAAAGGAACCGCTCTTATCTCTATAGGCTTGGGTTGCCTTTGGATTTGGGTCGTGTTCCTCTATTTGGGCCCTTTTTGGGCTTTCCTGGTGATTTGACCGAGCTCTTGGAGAAGAGGTCGGATGATCCTGACCTGAAGAGGTCGGTCGGCTTGTCGTCGATCATCCCGGGTCGGACATCTCGACCCAGGGTATGAACAGTGCCCCTGCTCGAGTGTGGTCTTCCTTTTGAGGTCGAGTCCTTAGTTTTAGGACTTCAATCCTTCTCTGGAGAAGCCAAGCTCGAGCATTGTCAATTTCTTCTTTGTAGAGTTTTCCTTTGAATACGGAGCGTCTTTTCTTTTCCTTAACTTTGAAAACAGGCGTTCCTTGCTTTGGGAACGTGCGAGGGTTTTTAATGCCCCCTTAACTCCTTAATGTTCCATTTCTTTTGCCTCCCGCTTTCTCATTTCATTTTGAATTACACCAAAGCTTTCTCTTTTCTGTTTCTCTTTCTCTTACTTGCTGTAACTTCCCCTTTTCTCTTTATTTTTCTGTTTCGTTTGGCTCACCTGGGACTTTTGTTTTCGCGTCTTCATGCTCATCTCTGTGGCACCATTGGTGGTTGGTTGGTGCTTCACTTGTTTCGAAAGGTGATTCTTGGTCTCTCTTTCCGTCTTCAACCGCTTCAGCGTTCATCGTCTCCTCCTTTTTGCAGGTTGGTTTTCATTCTTTTTCATTCTTTCCTATTTATTTTTGAAAAGTTTTGATCTTTGTTTTGTGAAAGATTGAATCTTTTCTACTTTTGTCGTGTATCTGGTCAAATGTGTGCTTTGAGAGTTCCTTTGCTATGCATGACTTTTTTGTGCTTTCTGCTGGTTAGGGTTTGATGGCTGTTTTACTATTTCTGATTGTATCTTCTTGATTTTTTTGAAATATTAAACTTGTTTGATTTTGAGAAAAGGTTGTGCCCTTGATGATTGTCCCTTTTAAAACGCTGAGCCATTTGTCCCTGAGAAAGGTTGCGTCTTTGACGATTGCCCCTTTGCATGCTTTGATGCTTGACTTTTCTGATGGGTTGTAAAAAGTAATGACTTTGATAGATTACTTTGTGTTTTTATGGAGTGACACTATCGAAGAAGAGTTGTTTTCTTGTTTTGAGGGATGTAGGTCGTATATCTTTCCTGAAGCCTTATTCTGTTCCTGCCTCCAAAGGATGCCCCTGGACCTTGGTGTGAGTCCTGGGGTCTCCTTTTGCTGTTTGTATGTTTTGGCCCGAGTTGTTTTTTTTTTATTTGTCCGAGCTGTTTAGTAACCCCTTTTTCCTTTTCTTACTGTAGGACTAGTTGACCCATGTCTTCTCGCAAAAATATTGTCGAGACTTCTTCAAAAGTTCCTGAGGGTATGTCGGACTGGTTGGACTCCCTTGTGTTGATGTGTGTCTCTGTGGTAAATGCCGAGTACTGTATAGAGCTGAGGAAACATCACAGGATCTGTAGTAGTCTGGACCAGAAAAAAGATTATGCGCTTGTAGCGCCTGATTCTGATGAGAGGGTTTGTTTTCCGACTTCAGTCCAGGGGGAGCGTCCCTTCTTTTATGCCTACGACTATTTTTTTAGCTAGCTAAACATTAATTTTCCTTTTACTCCTTTTGAGACCAATTTGATGTGGTCGTACAATGTATCTCCCTCCCAGCTTCACCCAAATTCGTGGGGCTTTCTTAAGATTTTTCAATTACTATGTCAAGAGCTAGATGTTAAACCATCTCAAACCCTTTTTCTTTACCTCTTTGTTTTGACTAAGCCCGGGGTGGCTAAGAAGAAGGCTGCTTGGGTATCTTTCCGTGCTGTCCAGGGAAAGAAAGTTTTTTCAATGTATGATGAGTCTTTTCGTGATTTTATTTCTTCAAGGTCCGAGCTGTTGAAGGAGCTCGGCCTTTCTTTTTGGATGAGAATGGAGAGCCCAGCTTTCCTTTAGAATGGCAAAAGAATGTAGTGGTGTCTAGGTATACTTGGGAGATGTTGGATGAGGTTGAGTAAGCCTTTGTGACTGTGCTGGAAGAGAACTGGGGGTAGCCTCCCCATTTTGATACAAAGAAATTCCTAGGAAATCTCTCTCTTCTCTAAGCTGAGCTAGGTAGTGGTCAACTTCTTTTGTATTTGGTGTGTTTGTTTGTTTTTGTCGAGCTTATTCCTTTCCCCTCCTATTTGTAACTCAGTTTCTTGCTGTATTTTGTTTTCAGAGATGATTAAAAACAATGATTCCATGAGGGCCTTTAAGAAGGCGAGAAAGGCCACCGCCGCTCAAAACATCTCGGCAAAAGCTACAGGGGAGGGATCTTCTCAAGTTCCTCCTAAGAAGCCAATCTCGAGTTCTACTGGGCCGAGGAGGATGATTCCAACTCCTCAGGTCCATTTAGTTGATCTTCCCCCGACTTCTGCTGCTACTTCTTCTACTGTTGGCCCTTCTCAAAAAAGGCAGAGGACTGTCGAGCCCTTCAATTTGGATGCTCCTGAGTTTGATGCCGTTGGGTTTGTTGATTAGCAGATTGCTCCTTATGGTGTTATTCCTACTAACGATGTCTCTCTTCTTCGTTATTTGGATTTTATTACTCGGAGCAGCATTAAGATGGCACATATGGGAGCAGCTTTATATCGAACTGCCCAGGATCTTCCTATTCATGCAACGAAAGCTTTTATAGAGGAGGCCAAATCAGACTTTGACCGGATCAAGGGTTTGAAGGAGAAGCTTGAGGTGAAGGTAGCGAGGCTAGAAAAAGAGTTGGAGGGTAAGAAGACTCGGGCTACTGCTGCTGTGGCTTCTGCGAAGTTAGCTGAGGATATGGCGATGAAGCATAAGGAGAGCTATGTTTTGACTTATGGAGAGATGATGGATCTTAGGAAGAGTTTGGAATCTGTTCGAGCTGACTACGCCGAACTCCAGAGTCATCTTGTAGGCAGTGTCAATGCTGCTTATGAGAATTTGAAGGATCAGGTTCGAGTTCTCGCGCCCGAGCTTGACCTCACCCTATTTAGTTTGGACAACATCGTAAAAGATGCTAAGATTGTCCCTGACGACCCTGATGATGATGATGTAGATGTGGATCCCCCTCCTGTGCCATCTACCAAAGCCTCTGTTGCTCCGCCTTCCTCAACTCCAGCAGCCGAGGTTAGTCAGCCTGAGTCTGATCCTGATGTCGAGATCCTGAACCGGGATGATGGGATGGTAGATGCAGTACCCCTTCAGACTCGTCCTCCTTCACCTCGAGATACTACTACTGGGAAGTCTTTGGATCCTTTATAGTCTTTCTCTGATGTATTGTGTATAGCCCGGTCAGTGGGCTTTTGAACTCTTTATTTTGTAGCTGGTGGTCTATTTGACTTTGGATATTTTTATTTGCTTTTCTTTTAGCAACTTTATTTAGGAAAAACAAAGTGGTTTCTCAAGCTCTTGGGGTCGGCTTCAAGCGGCCTCTTGAGTCTGTTATTATAACAACCTTGTTTCTGTGATATGCGTGTCTGCATCTTTTTTACACTTTTCTGGAATCTTGAGAGTGTTAGAATCTTGTTGTCCGACCTCTTGTGATTGCCTTTGTACTTTATTTCCTGCTTTAGTTGAAGCTAGCTTTGTTCAACTAGTCTTCTTCGCATTCTTTCATACAATACTTGTAGCTTGGTTTTATTGAGTTCATGGCTTTATGGGTCCGCCTTGAGTCCCTTATAGCTCATGCCTTCTGTTGGCTAAGCTCCTTCATCTCGGTTCATTCTAAGTTATTTCTAGTAATTTATTTGGACCTTCTTAGGTCTCTCTGATTACTTTCTATAACTTTTGTAGTTTGCCTGGCCGATTTCATCTTGTCGGTCCCTTCTAAGCTATTTTTGGTAATCCATTTTATTTAGACCTTTGTCAGATCTCTTTTATGGATTACTTTGTATGACTTTTTGTAGCTTTGTTGGGCCAACTTCGTCATGTCGGTCCCTTTTAAGTTATTTCTTAGTAATCCATTTTGTCCGGACCTTGTCAGGTCTCTTTTTATGGATTACTTTTTATAACTTTTGTGGTTTTGTTGGGCCGACTTCATCATGTCGGTCCCTTCTAAGTTATTTCTAGTAATCCTCTTTTTTAGGGCTGGCCAAGCCTCTTTCTAGGGATTTACTTTTTATAACTTTTGTTACTGTAATCGACTGGTCTGACTTCTTTATGTCGGTCCGTCTTTAAGTTATTTTTAGCAACCCATTTTTATTAAGACCTCGTTAGGTCCTTTCTTATGGATCACTTTTGATAACTTCTTGCATTATTCTGTTTTTTGCCACTTTTCATCTTGCCGATTTTGTAGAAATTGAGTTTGATCCCCGCTTGGTCGACCTTTGATGAATTCAGTTTTCATCTTTGTTGGTCTTTACCGTGATCGAACAGTGAATTTTATTTTCACTTTCTGCCGATCTGTAGCTTTATAATCGGGCGATGAATTTTCGCGTTTCAAATTAATGCATCTTGATAAAAGGATTTGTAGAAAATCTGAAAAAACTTTATTCAAAATAGAAAATATGCAAATATATACATGTGGGCGCTTTACCCTTCTAAGTTAGGTAGTTCATAGATCCTGGCTTGGCGCCTCGTTAAAAAACCTTTTCAGGAAAAAGAGTGCACCTTGACTTAAAATCTTTATTACCTCTAACTATAATACATTCTTAGGTTGCAGGCATGCCACGACCTTGGTAGCTCTCGCCCTTCTAGTTCGGACACTCTGTAGTAGCCTTTTCCTAGTACTTCTGTGACTCGGTAGGGTCCTTTCCAGTTAGTCGCTAGCTTCCCCTCTCCCGGTCGACTTGTTCCGATATTATTTCGGATTAAAATGAGGTCGTTGTTGGCAAAGCTTCGCCGTACTACCTTCTGATTGTATCTTGAGGCCATTCAACGTTTTAACGTCTCTTCCTTGATCCGAGCTCTTTCTCGGATTTCTGGAAGTAGGTCGACTTTTTCCCTTTGAAGTTGGAAATTGGCCTCTTCACTGTAGTGGATCACTCTGGGAGATCCTTTTTCGACCTCTACTGGGATCTTTGCCTCCATTCCGTAAGCTAATCGGAAATGTGATTCCTTTGTGGTGGAGTGTAGAGTTGTCCGATATGCCCATAGGACTTGTGGGAGCTCTTCAGCCCAGGCTCCCTTCGCGTCCTGTAATCTCCGTTTTAACCCAGCCAGTATGACTTTGTTGGCAGCTTCTGCTTGTCCATTAGCCTGGGGGTGTTCTACAGATGTAAATTGGTGCTTTATTTTTAAGTCTGCCACTAATTTTCTAAAGCATGCGTCTGTAAACTGAGTGCCATTGTATGTGGTGATGGAGTGTGAAACTCCAAACCTTGTGACAATGTTTATATATAGGAATTTTCTACTTCTTTGAGCAGTGGCATTAGCTAGGGTCTCTGCCTCAATCCACTTTGTGAAATAATCTACCCCAACGATGAGGAACTTGACCTGTTCTGATCCTTGGGGGAAGGGCCCAAGGAGGTCGAGTCCCCATTTTGCGAATGGCCAGGGTGAGGTTACACTGATGACTTCTTCTGGTGGGGCGATGTGGAAATTAGCGTGCTTCTGACATGGTGAACATGTCTTTACGAACTTTGTAGCTTCCTTTTGTAAGGTTGGCTAATAGAATCCAGCTCGGAGTACTTTTTTGGTGAGAGCTTGTGCTCCGAGATGGTTGCCACAGATGCCATGTGTATTTTTTCTAAAACTTCCTTTATGTTGGAAGTCGGCACACATTTTAACAGTGGTGTTGAAATCTCTCTCTTGTACAGAGTATTGTTTATGATGGTGCAGTATTGTGCCTCCCGTTTTAACCTCTTTGCCTCCTTTTTATCTGCAGGTAGTATTTCTGTTTTAAGGTAGTTAATTATGGGAGTCATCCATCCTTGATCCAGACTGGTTTTGGCTAGGACCTTTTCCAAAATTGACGGGTTCTGTAGCATCTCTTGAATGAGGCTCTATTGTTGCCCCCTGGTTTGGTGCTGGCTAGTTTTGAGAGCGCATTAGCTCAAACATTCTGTTCCCGAGGTATGTGGCAGGCCTCATATTCCCCAAGTTGTCCGAGTTGTTCCTTGGTTTTATCCAAGTACTTTCATGGTCGGATCCTTGGCTTGATAGCTTCCTGCTATTTGTGAGGTGACTACTTGTGAGTCGCTGAAGATAATAAGTTTTTGAGCTCCGACCTCTTTAGCCAGCTTCAAACCAGCCAGTAATGCCTCATATTCGGCTTGGTTGTTTAAAGAAGGAAACCCAAATTTGAGTGAAAGTTCTATTTGGGTTCCCTGGTTGCTTTCTATTATCACACCTGCGCCACTTCCAATTTTGTTCGAGGAGCCGTCTACGTAGAAATTCCATTCTGTGGGGATGTCTGGAGTGTCGGTAAACTCTGCAATGAAGTCGGCCAGATACTGCAATTTAATGGCTGTCCGAGCTTCATATTGAAGGTCGAATTCAGATAACTCGACTGCCCATTGTAAGATTCTTCCTGCTAAATCTATTTTATGCAAAATGCCTTTTATAGGCTGGTTGGTCCGAACTTTGATAATGTGGGCTTGGAGATATGGGCGAAGTCATCAAGACGTTAGTATGAGAGCATAGGCGAATTTTTCTATTTTTTGGTAGTTCAGTTCGGACCTTGTAATGCTTCGCTAATGAAGTATATAGGTTGTTGTCCACTTTCGTTCTCTCTGACCAGTGCTAAGGCTACTGCCCAATTTCCTACTACAAGGTACAATACAAGTGGTTCTATTTCCCGTGGCCAAGTTAGAATAGGTGGTTGTCCCAGGAACCTTTTAAAATTTTGGAAGGCTTGTTCGCACTCTATTGTCCATTCAAACTTCTTTCCCTTCTTTACAGTGGCGTAGAGGGGGAGAGATCTTATTACTGATCTGGCTAAAAATCTAGACAAGGCCGCCAGTCTTCCATTGAGTTGTTGTACTTCTTTGACACAGGTCGGACTCTTCATGTCGAGTATGGCCCGGCATTTATCCGGATTTGCCTCGATTCCTCTTTGCGTGAGCATGAAACCTAAGAATTCGCCAGCTTCTACGGCAAAGGTGTATTTTGCAGGGTTAAGTCGCATACCATGTCTTCTTATAGTGTTGAATACTTGGGTGAGGTCGGACAGTAATGACTCCTCACTTTGTGTCTTTACTAACATGTCGTCCATGTAGACTTCCATGACTTTTCGATGTGATCTGCGAAGACTTTATTCATTAATCTTTGATAAGTGGCGCCTGCATTTTTGAGTCCGAATGTTATGACGACGTAGCAGTAGTTTGCTTTTGGGGTTAAGAATGAGGTTTTTTCTTGATCAGGTGGGTATTTTGGGATTTGATTATATCATGAATAAGCGTCCATAAACGAAAGGTATTTGTATCCAGAGGAGGCATCTACCAGAGCGTCGATACTTGGGAGTGGATAAGGATCTTTTGGGCAAGCTTTGTTGAGATCGGTGTAGTCGGTGCACATCTGCCACTTTCCGTTTGATTTTTTCACCAAGACAATATTGGCTAGCCATAGTGGGTACTTGACTTCCCTTATGAATCCTGCCTCTAGTAGAGCTTGTACCTGCTCTTCAACAGCTTGGGATCATTCTGACCTGAGCTTTCTACGTCTCTGCTGTATTGGCCGAGATCCTGGGTATACTGCCAGCTTGTGGCACATTAGCTTGGGGTCTATGCCTGGCATGTCTACGGCTTTCCATGCGAAGAGGTTGACATTATCTCATAAGAACTGTATGAGGGACTCCTTTACATCTCCTTTTAGGATTGTGCCGATATTGGTTGTTTTATCTGGGACATCTCCGATCAGGACTTTTTCTATTTCGCCTTCGGGTTGTGGACGAAGTTCTTCCCGCCCTCGAACTCCCGCGAGTTCGATGGTGTGGATTTTTCCTCCTCTGCCTCTAAGGTTCAGACTTTCGTTGTAACAGCGGTGCGCCATCTTCTGGTCTGTTTTTATCGTAGCTATCCCTTCTGTGGTTGGAAACTTCATGCACAGATGTGGAGTCGAGACTACTGCGCCAAGCTGATTTAACGTTGTCCGACCTATCAGGGCATTGTAGACTAAACTCACATTGACCACGATGTAGTCTATGTTGAGTGTTTTTGACCAGTTTCCTTTTCCAAAGGTTGTGTGCAGCGAGATGTATCCAAGCGGCTGGATTGGAGTGTCTCCTAGCCCGAATAAGCTGTTCGGGTATGCTCTGAGTTCCTTTTCCTCTAGGCCGAGTTTATCAAAGATGGTTTTGAATAAGATGTCAGCCGAGCTTCCCTGGTCCACCAGTGTGTGATGGAGATTAGTGTTGGCCAATATGATAGTGATGACCATGGGATCGTCATGTCCCGAGATGATGCTAGTTGCGTCCTCTTTAGTAAAAGTGATAGTGGGGATGTCAGGTGCTGTTTCTCCTCCCTCGACATGATATACTTCTTTAAGATGTCTTTTGCAAGATGATTTGGAGATTTCTCCTCCTGTGAATCCTCCGTGTATCATGTGGATATGTCTCTCTGGGATACAAGGTAGTCGTTCAGTTTGTCCGACGTCTTCGTCCCTTCTTCTTTTTCTTGGCTCATCTGCTTTGTTGGCTAAGTACCAATCTAGTTTTCCCTCTCTCACCAGTTTTTCTATGACATTCTTCAAGTCGAAACATTCGTTGGTGGAATGTCCATAGAGTCGATGGTATTCACAGTATTCTGTCCGATTTCCTCCTCCTTTCTTGCTTTTGAGTGGGCGAGGTGGGGGTATCCTTTCGGTATGGCATACTTCTCGGTAGACATCTACAAGAGACACCCAAAGAGGGGTGTAATTATGGTATTTCTTGATCTTTTCTCCATGTTGATCTTCTTTTTTCTTGGGCTTTTTATCCTTATCTCGGGAGGAGTAGGAGAATCCGGACTTCGAGGTCTCTCCTAGTCGAGAGTTTTCCTCCATGTTGATGTATTTCTCCGCTCATTCTTGCACTTCATTCAGGGATGTGGGATGTTTTTTCGATATTGAGTGACTAAAAGGTCCCTCTCGTAAGCCATTGATGAGACCCATAATGACTGCTTCTATTGGCAGACTTTGTATGTCCAGGCATGCTTTATTGAATCTTTCCATGTAGCTACGAAGACTTTCCCAATCTCCTTGCTTGATCCCTAATAGACTTGGGGCGTGCTTAGTTTTGTCTTTCTGGATAAAAAATCTGGCTAGAAATTTCTTTGCTAAGTCGTCAAAGCTTGAGATGGACCTAGGGGGCAGATTGTCGAACCATTTAATTGTTGTCTTTGTCAAGGTAGTCGGGAAGGCTTTACAGCAGACTGCATCTGAGGCGCCGGTGAGATACATTCTACTTCTAAAGTTACTGAGGTGATGGCTGCGATCCTGAAGTGCCTCCATGGCTCCCGTGTTTGGTGAATTCTTGTCTTTGTTAAGTTGAGAAGTATCGTCTAATATGACCTTCGCATTCTTATGTGGCGTTCTGTTCTCCAAATCAAAGTTGTGGTCGTTGTCAAGGTTGTCTACCAAGATGATGGGATGACTTCTAGGTCCCCAGCAACGACGCCAATGTTTCGAGGGTTACCTGAAACTGTAGGTCGATCTCGGTCAAGATCCTCTGTGTTGATCGGCGCTGAAGTGTCCAACTTATGGGGGGTGGCCGGAGCCGCCATGTCCGACGTGTTGGACTTGTGGGTGATGCTGATCCTTCGTCACCGGAGGGTGGTGGTACCTGCAAGGGACTCCGATGCTTAAGTTAGCAAGGGTATTGTGCAGGTTTTTAGTAGAATTAGAGTATGAGTTATACCTGGGTGCTCCAGTGTATTTATAATGGTGAGGAGTGACTGATGGGTTGGAAACGAATTTCCAACACCTAAAACTCACCGGCAAGTGTACCGGGTCGCATCAAGTAGTAAAACTCACTTAGAGTGAGATCGATCCCACAGGGATTGATGGATCAAGCAACTTTAGACAGTGATTAGTTTAGTCAAGCTAATATTGAGTGGGTTGTGTGAAATATAGTCAACAGAAAGTAAATTGCAAGGAATTTAAAAGATACAGAAAGTAAAATTGCAAGTGACTTAAAGAATAAGAAAGTAAAATAGCTGAAACTTAAATTGCAAGAAAAGTAAAGGGGCTGGGGTGCTGGAAATTAAAGAGAAGCAGTAAACCAGTAACTTAGAGCAAGTGCAGAAAATGTAAATTTGCAGGAAATATAAATCAAGCTCACAGTCAACATCAAATGTAAACTGCAGAGGAATCTAAATTGCAGAAAAAGTAAAAGGAATTGGGTGCTAAAATTAAAACTTCAACAAAAAAGTGTAAATAGCAATCAAACAGAGAAGTAAAAGATGCAATAACTTGCAATAGATCTAAACAGAAAAGGGAAATTGCTTGAAAAATCCAAAAGAGTGAGAAAACTCAACTCAATTGTAAAATGAAGTTGAAGATCTCAGGGGATCAAAGAGACTAGAAAACAAGTCTAGATCTCAACCCCTTCCTTAATTCAGCAGAAAACAATTTGCAGAAGAAAGAGAGATGGAAGCAGTAAATGAAAACTCAGATTCAATTCTCAATTCACTAAGATTATGCAGAAGAAGAACAAAGAGAATTCTCAAGGTGAGATTGAAACGGAATTTCTTCAATTCTCAACCCAAGATTCAAAACAAAAATGAAAACTAAGAGAGAGCTCTCTAATCCTAATGCTCCCTAGTGAAGCCAGCCTTTTTTCCCTAATGCTCTCTATTAGAGCCAACCTCCTTAACAAAGATGAAAATGATGCCTTATATAGGCTTTACAAAATGAAAATAAAAATGAAATTGACAACAAATTACAACTAAATAAAATTCCTATTCTAACTTTCTCTTGTGCCTTTGAGTGATGATAATGGGCCTTGCTTGCTTTGGAATTGGGTTGAAAATGGCCCTAATTGATCGCTCTTGGTCTTGAGAAGAAATCTGCTTGCAGTTTGGACTTTGGAGCATTCACGTTTGAGTCAACATTTGGGGTCAAACATTGACTTAAACATCTTCATGTAAGGACGTTCTGCAGACCAGCCAACCATCTGTCACTGGCGTTTGACCTCACGTTTGAGGTCAAACGTGAACGCAAACGTTGGGCATCCAACTTCAATCCTGGCTGAACTTTGCTGGCGTTGGAGGTGGCGTTTGAGGCCAACTTGAACGCAAATGTCCCCTTTCATCTTTATACCCTTTTGCTTTAATTTTGCAATGTTACATGCATGCTTGTGTTTACTTTAATAAAGCTTAATACATTAACATTAAAGCACTTATTTGCAATGTATGGCTTTAATTAATAATGCTTTAGTGCATTAACGTTAATTGCATTGGAAATTAAAGTTTGCATGCTTTCATTGGCCATGGTATTCATTGTTTGCCAATTACATTTCATTTATTAATAATGGCATTGCATTGATATTGTATGGTTCATGATGGCATCATTAATTAAATGCATGCATAAGGCATTGATAATTAAGTGCATGCTTGCTTTAATTCATTAACTCATGATAACGAATGCATAAAGCATTAATGCATGCCATGGCTTCATGGTCATGCACCACGCTTTTAAAAGCGTGGCCTAAGGTTCCAAAGCGTGCTCTATCTTCAAAGCGTGCCCAGAATTTCTCTTTTTTTCTTTTTAGCTTATTTTGTGCTCTTTTGCTTCTTTTTCTTCTTATTTCCTACAAAATTTATCAAATCAAAAGATCAAGGAAATATACCATTTAAGCACAAAAAAATGCAATATTTAAGTACTAATTATCAATTTCTTGTATGAGAAAGCATAGAAAAACATGACATGATGACATGTCATCAGTGACCTTCTTGGAGATAAGATAGTTATCTTATCTTATCTTTATCTTTGAGTGAAGTCATCTTATCTTCAAGGGAACCACCCTTATCTCTATAGGCTTGGGCTGCCTTTAGATTTGGGTCGTGTTCCTCTGTTTGGGCCCTTTTTGGGCTTTCCTGGTAATTTGGCTGAGCTCTTGGAGAAGAGGTCGGATGATCCTGACCTGAAGAGGTCGGTCGGCTTGTCGTCGATCATCCCGGGTCAGACATCTCGACCCAGGGTATGAACACCACCCCTTCTTATTTGAGAATATAATTGAAAAACGTAAAAATAAAGCTAGTATATTTATTAAACCTGCAGAAATCTAATTTCTGTTGCTATAGCTAGCCATATATCTAGTATCCAGATTAGATACATAACTAGTTGTCATTTTCATAAAAATTTATTAATTGATCATGTAAAAGAGTTTTATGCTAAAACTTATAAAAATTAATATCTAATTATTTAAATTAAAAAATTCGTATTAAATATTCTTTAGAAATAAGTAAATTGAGCATCTCTGATGTTTGGTATTAATTTCATTTTATTTTAGGACCATATATCATAATATTTTATTTGAAACTTAATGTAAAATTTGTCATTATAATGCTTGGTTTTATTTTAATTTAAAATTTAAATTATTTTTAATTATTTCAAATAAGTTTAATTAAATTGTGAAAATTTAAATAAAATAAAAATATAAAATTATAAAATTAATAATTATATACCATATTTAAAAGATATTATGCATTAATAAAAATTAACTTTAAAATATTACCTAATTAAACATAACATTAAAAAGGAACACATTACATATTAAAAGCAATTGCAATAAATAAAAATTAGAATGATGTGAAAGTGAAGATTGAGAATTTAGTGTATTTGGATGGGGAGAAAAATTAAAATTTTGTAAATAATTCAGAAAAGAACTTACACTAAATTTATTTGGATTTATTTTTTTACCAAATTAATAAGACAATAAAAAAATAGAGTAATAAAATACAAAGTACAACTGACTACATCTAATTTATTTGAGTAAATTTTAATTGAGTCTTTATTACAACGTTACAATAAAATAACATTATAACATTATAAACACCATTAGTGATCATTTAATGGGTTTAAACAAGTGGCAGCATATTATTGATATGGGGCTATTGGAAGAAGTTTTACTTGGTACAGGAAGGTTAGAAGGGTTTGCAGGTTGCGAAAAAATTGAATAGAGCTATTGTTAATCAGGAGTGGTGATTGTTATTTCCTAAGGCTTATAATGAGGTTTTGGCGTATCTTCATTCTGATCACTATCCTTTGCTCGTCAGATATACACCGACTGTAAAAGTCAAGAGGTGTTTGAGACCATTTAGATTCCAAGCTGCCTGGATGACTCATCTACTTTTTAGCAATGTTGTTCGTGCAACTTAGAATAAAGGGCCCCTGGTGTTGTTAGAAGTTTGATCGAGGTGCAGAAGAACGCGCTTCTTTTCAATAAGGAAATCTTTAGTAATGTGTTTATTAAAAAGAAGGAGTTGGAGAGACAATTGAATGAAGTTCAGATTACTCTTGAGAGTATAGAAGATCTGGGGTTGAAGGGGAAAGAACAAGGTATTCATAATGAACTAAATACTATCCTTCTCCAAGAAGAGCTTATGCAGTATCAAAAATCGAGAGAGCAGTGGGTTCGGTGTGGTGACAGGAACACTAAATTTTTTTACTTGTAAATAATCATCATGCAAAAGCAAAACAAGATTCATGGACTATTTTTGAAAGATGGAACTTAGGCTACTAAGCCGCAGGAGTCAGAAAAAGAAACAAACTCCTTCTACCAAATGCTCTTTTCGACAAGAGAGAATATTAATCTAAATACTATAGGAGAATTTTTCAGTCCTTCCCTTAGTAATGAGGCCTATCAATAGGGGGATTGAACTGGTGGTGTTGGAAGAGGTAAAAAGAGTTGTAATGGCTATAACTTCTTTTAAAGTTCTGAGTGCAGATGATTTTCAGGTCTTGTTTTATAAGATGTTTTGGAACTCTCTAAGCTATGGTGTGTGGGATTTAGTCAAGAGAGCTTTTGAGGAAGAGATTCTAAATGCTGTAATTTTCGAGACATACATTGTTCTGATACCTAAAGTAGAAGCTCCTACTTTCTTAAGAAATTTTTGCACCATTAGTATATGTAATGTTCTTTACAAAATCATTACAAAAGTGTTGGTGAATAGGGTTATACCCTTTCTTTCGGATCATTGGCCCACTTAAGGTGGTTTTATCCTAGGAAGAGGTACCACGGAGAATATCATCATTGCGCAGAAAATTATGAGTTTCATGAAGAACACTAAGTCTAGAAAAATGATTATGGCCTTTAAGATTGATTTGAAAAAGGCGTATGATAGGGTGGACTGGAGATTTTTTGAAGCTTCTTTGGTTTGGTTTGGCTTTCCGAGGGCTACTATTCATCTTAGTATGGCTTGTGTGACGTTATCTTCTTGGTCTATTCTGTAGAACAGTGATAAACTCCAGAGCTTTAACTCCCAGAGGAGTTTGAGATAAGGAGATCCTATCTTCCCTTATCTCTTTGTGCTTTGTATGGAGTGTCATGCTTGTTTTATTTCCCATCGGATTTCTCAAGACTCGTGGATACCGGTGTCAGTTTTTAGATATGGCCCAAAAATATCCCATTTGATATTTGTTGATGATATACTACTATTCTGTAAAGCTACAAAAACTCAGGTAGATGAGGTTATGAAGTACATGGACTTATTCTCCAAAGCATTAGTCCTACGGGTGAATCTTAGTAAGTCTAGGGCTCAATGTTCAAAGAATCTTTCTGTGACAAGGAAGGAGATGCTTGATAGAGCAGGACTGTTGGCTAGGAATTTTTCTCAAAATAAGATTGGCATTGCAAGTATAGTTCCAAGCCAACAAGTAACTCTCACTTAAAGTTTAGATTCAAAAGATGTCACTATTCAAAACCAATTCAATTCTGGGAGTTTTTTAATTCCCGGGTCGTGTCCCAAGGACACTTGAGACCAATGAGTGTGTAATTTCGGTTGTGATGCTCAAAGGGTTTCAACAAAGAGATGAACAAATAAAGAAACAAAAGAACATTCAAAATTGCAATTAATGAACTAATAAAGGAATTAAAGATCTAGCTATGTAATATAGACAGGTAAGGTATAAAAGGGATTGATGTATGTGTGTGTGAAAGATTCAAAGCATAAATGGAATCTTGGCTTGGGATGAGCTAAGGGTCCTTTCCTTGTTGAAACCATAACTATGGTGATTGGAATGGATTAATCTCACTTGGTTAACCCTCACATCGAAAAGTACGTTAAATGAGCATAAGTGTTCTTAACCCACAAATCCTAACTCACTTGCTAATTACCTTAGCAACAAGTTAGCATTAGTGGGAACAAGAACAATTAACAATCCAAGAATCATCACTAAATGTTAGACATTCCAACTCTAGAAACCTAATTGCTCATTTTCACCAAGCCAAAGGGTGGAAAATTAGCCCATTATCAAAATTGACATTTTGTCAAACACTTGATGGGCAAAAACACTAAACATGGGAAAATGAGAAAATACTTGAAACTATGAGCAACAATTGATCAAAATCAACAATACTAACTCAAACAAGCATATAACAATCATCAATCATCAAAATCATCAACAAAAAATCAAAATTGCAAAAAGCATATATATTAGAACTATGACTTTAATTACAAGAAAGAGTGTCAAAAATGTAATTATAAAGAGTAGTAATTAAGAAATACTTACAATGGAGGCTAGCAAAATCCAAGATAAAAAATGGAAATGGAACTTGAATTGTAAAACCCTAATGGTGTTGAGAGAAAACTTAGAGGAAAACTAACTAAAAACCTCCTACTACTACTCCTAAAACTATTCTAATGATATCCTCTGGTATGGTATTCTTCCTCAACATTTTCCCCCCTTCATTATGAGCTATTGGCTTCAGAATTAGGCCTCCAACCCATCAAAAATGCGAGTAGCGTGCATTTTTAATGAAGGCATGTGTGGGTATTTGTGTGTACGCACAGACGTGTGCGCACGCACACTCTGCCAAAATCTCTGGTTGTGCGCACGCACAAGAGGCTGTGCGCATGCAAACTTCGCGATGCTTTGGATGATCGTGCGACGCGCAAGATGCCACTCGGCGCGCACGCTTTGCTCTGCTTTGATGCCTATGCATACGCACGCAGGCCTATGCGTACGCACACATTGGTTTGCTCTTCTCCTTTGATTTTTCATGCTTCTTCCTCGTTGCATGCTCCTCTTCCATTCTCACCAAGCCATTCCTACCTTATGCATCTGAAATCACTCACAAACAATATCAAGGTATCAAATGGAAGGTAAATAGAATAAAATAGGCTAAATTAGGCACAAAATAGCATATTTTCATAATAAAGCACAATTTAGGAGGAAAGCTCAAAATCATGCTATTTAAGGGAATAAGTGCAGGTTTATATGATGAAATTGACTTAATTTCAACCAAAAATCATCATCAATTATAAATTTATCAATTCTTCCATACTTAAACACTAGTATGTCCTCATGCTAATCACACTCAAAGGAGATGAATGAAAGGGAAAACAATTTATTCTATATACTACCTAAATGCATGCAACTATCCTAGAGGGTACTTACTAATACCTACTCTACTGAGAGTTGGAAAAAAACAAACCATGAAATTCTAATCCATCACAAGAAAGCTTTAGGGCCATGGCAAAGAGTTCATGCACTAAGATCAATGTCCAAAGAATTGAATTGAAATTTTCAAAACTAACCAACAAATAACTTGCAAGAAGATACAATATGAGATGTAAGAACATAGAATTGAGCGATTAAACCCCTCACCAGATGTGTATTCACTCAATTCTCCTTTAATCATTCTTTTCAAAGATTTGCAAGGCATCTAACAATCAACTAATATTTGATGCATGAAAAATAAATATCATGAGGTCTTTGGAGGGTTGTAATAGGGCTAGAGTTCAGGTAGGATCAATATGGCTAAGTGGACATAAGAAATTAGCTCTTTGATTAGATCAAGTGCCCACCTAATCCTATATCACCTACACATAACAACACAACCTATCTGCCCATTTATCTCCTATCTCACCTTTACTCATGCATTTTCTTTTCAAAACACAAACATATGCATCCTTTATTTAACTTTTTATTTCATATTCTATTATGCACAAGTTTTTTTTATTGCAAACTTAAACTTTTCTTGTTTTTGTTAACAACCAGAGATGCATATGTCTTGAACAATGAATGCGTGAGTATTACCCATTTTCCAATTTTTCACAATGAGTTCTATGTACTTTCATCACCAATACTTCCCAATAATTTCCCCCACACTTAAAGTTTACACACTACTCCACCCAAGCTAATCAAAGAGTAATTCAAGGACATCAATGGATTTTTGCTTTAGGGAGAATAATGTGCTTAAAATCATAACAAAATGGAATTTAAAGGCTCAAAAGGTGCTCACAAAGGTGAATGCAAGGGTTGGCCATATAGGTTAGTGAGTTCAACATCAAAGATGGCCTCAATCATGCTAAATGCATCCAAACAACAAATACAGAATATAAAGATTCATGCAAATCTAAGATCACAATAAAAAAGGAGTATAATCACACAAGAACAAACATTATGGTTGAAAATATGCAACCATCTACTAGAAGCTCAAATTTCACAAGGTATGTTATTCTAGCTCTTTTTTTCTATGTTCTATGAAAAGAATACTCCAAGCAAGTTGAAAAACAATTTTTTCAATTCAATCAATGGCACGCCCTAAGAAAGATTTCATGAAAATTTCTTGGTGTTTCATAAAACTTATTCACCCTATCATGCAACATGCAAATATTAACTACCATATAGTTATAAGCACTAAAGAAATATATACAAACGAACCAAACAAGGTGCAATGGAAATAAAACTACTAAAAATGAAGAAAAAGGACTAAAAAGGAATTGCAAAGTGTCTTAAGAAAAGAATTTTACCCCCTTGAAGTCGCCAATCCTCCCCCACACTTAATTCGTGCACGGTCCTCCGTGCATGCTCATAATCTGGGAGAATGATAACCTCAGGGTCCACCTTCAGCCGGTGGTCACTGACATGGGTTGATCACCTTCATCATCCTCCTCCCCAACTAACTTGGATGAAGCTTTGGGAGTTGGGCCGGGGTCTCTTCCTTGTAGCTTTGCCGCTATCCACTCGAAACGCTTGTGCTCAAGTCACTTCATGTCGTGGATCTCATGCAATATGTCTTGGAATAAGTCCGGAAGAGATCAGAGAAATGATAGAGCAGTTGATGAAGTTGGTGAATTTGATGGTGGTGCTATGGGTGCCTTCCTCTTGGAGGGTGTCTTCTTTGTTGATCCATCCAAATCTCCCCTCGGAATGAATTTTTTGCCTCTTGGAATCTTGAACATGACGTCCGTCGGTTGCCTCTCTACCCCCGCTGCTATAGCTAAACGCATCACCATCGATGGAAAATGAATGTTGATCTTTTTCTTCTCAATGAGTTTCCAAATTGATGTGCGTATCAGAGGCACGATGGCTATGTTCTTTCCTTCCATAATAGCCTAAAGTAGCAAAGCAGCTCTAAGTCTGACATGGGTAGCATTAGTGCTAGGAATTATGTAGTCCGCCACAATCTGATGCCAAATACGGGCCTCGGCATTCAAACTGGAGTAAGCAATACTAGTGGGAACAGATTTTTCCCCTTTGCTAAACTCCCAAGATGCACTGGGACGGCCAATTCTCTTAAGAATAGGAGCCAAAGACATCCTCCCCTTGAACACATCCGCTTTGATTCTTAAATAATCATCCTTCGCAGGCGGAATGTGGGAGATCTTCAGAAGTGCTTCTAGAGCCTTGTTGGAAGTGTCCAACATCTTTTCCCAGAAGAATACCGACTCTGCTTCCCAACTTGGTAGTTGACGTAGAATTCCTGCACCATAGATTCATTAACTTCAGTTGGGTTTTGCTCAAGAAATCCCCATTGAAGCGAGGCGATCTGTTCATGGATGATCACTTTGTATTTGCTTGGAACCTTCAATGTCCTCTCCCAATGGATTGTTCTTTTCTCAATTTCTTCATATTGGATATCGGCTCTTCGGTTAACCAAGACATTTGGTCTCTCACTTTGGCGATCCATGAACTAAGTATTAGAAGGGCGAGTTGTTGGTTGCACAACCGGTGATGTGACCGGTGCTTTACCTTTCTTCCGCATCCTAAAAAAACAAAATATTTTCAAGATCATAAGGCCACAATAAAATAAGACTAATGAGGAAGCATAACTAAAGTCAAGAAAAAATGAAATTCTTAATTTGAAGCTTTTAAAATAGTGTGATTTACAAGAAGACAATGTGTGTATTCTAAGAGTGCGCGCGGTTAGAACACACACCGGACGAATACAATGGCAATCACACTCTTAACCAATCAAAGCTCAATGCTTCTCAACCAAGTGCTTAAGTTGCAAATCTAAAGTATGAGCATGAAAGCAACTTTAAGCAAGCACCAAATGACTAATTTGAATTCTTTAAAGGAAATGGTTATTGAGGTTGTCGGCATGAAAGCTCATTAATAAGAAGGTTAACAAAAACAATAACCATTCAAGCAAAGTGAAGTGTCATTTGTTCATCCTAAAGAAGTGGTAATCACATGTAAATGCCTTTGCTTTAAAACCAAAAGATGTTTGATCAAGACATCATAAGAGTTGAACACTTGTAATGTGATTACGTAATTAAATTTTCAAGATGAACAATGAAAATTGAATTCCACCAAGAACAATGCATTTGCGAACAAATCACCCATCAACAAAGTATCAAAAGTCATGAAAGACATGGGCGTTTGGAACTTCAAGCTTAAGAACAAGGAAATGCATTGGTAAATTCAACTTGATCATCATCAAAAATCATAATTAAAGTTGCACAATTTACACAATATGCCAAATAAGAGATAAGTTGAAAGCATATGATGGCCATGTCATATGAATCAAACAAAAGTTTCATTGAGGCATTTCATCAAATATTTGATATGCAATGTGCAAGCTTATCATAATTAAGCTCAAATTCAATCATAATCAACCCAAAAACTCAAATATCAACACTTACAATAAAAAAAAAATAAGGAAAGCAATAAACTTAATCTAATAATCATGAAATGAAAATTAAAACAACATCAAAATCAACATAAGAGAAAAATAAGGACCTAAAAATTAAAGGGTGAAGAAAGCAAGACTAGAAGAGGAAACAATGGCACTTGTTATAGCCACTGCGAGCTCACGGTGATTAGCTTCGCTAGAGATGGACTGGAGTGTGAAAAACTCACCGGTGGTGAAGAAAGAAAAGAGAAAGAGAAGAAAGAAGGAAGGAAAGAAGAGAGAGAGAGAGAGAGAGAGAGAGAGAGAGAGAGAGAGAGAGAGAGAGAAAGAGTGGCGGCGGTAGCTGACGGTGGCGGCGGGCCGGCGGCAGGGTTGCCTGAGGTCGCTGGGCGGTGGGGTGGGCAGCAGCAGTGGAGAAAAGAAGAGAAGAGGCTGTTGGCTCAAAAGCTTCAAACAGAGGCGCAAAAAAGGGGTGTGCGGGCACACAGAACTGAGTGCTCGCACAGGGGTCGTTGAAAGAAGGACGTGTACGTACGCACAAGCAGGTGTGCATGCACAAACAATGAGAAAGAGAGGGATGCGAGCGCACATAGCTTACAAACGCTCCCAACAGAGGGATTGCAACAAGTTGTGCGGACGCACAAGAATGGTGTGATAACACAAATGGCCAGAAAAGTTTTTTTTATATATTGCTTGGGGGAAAGGCCAAGTGTGCGTGCGCACACAGGTCCGTTCGCTCGCACAGAGACGAAAACAGAAGGGGTTCACGTGCACAGGCTGTGCCAACGCTCCTACTAGAGGGGAGGCAAGTTGGCATGCAGACGCACAAGGCTGTGCGACCGCATAGAGAGCGCAAAAAAGGGCATGTGTGCGTATGCACAAGATGGTGCACACGCACAGATCAAGGAAAACAGGGGAGCACCCACGCACAGGCTGTGCTGGTACTACAAACAGAGGGCGATACCAAGAGTGTGCGCACGCACAGGCTGGTGTGCTTGCACAGGACGCTAAAAATCAAAGTTATGTGTGCACGCACAAGAGTGTGCGTACGCACAGATGCCCTGTTCCAAAAATTTTTCTCTAAAAAACTAAGGTACTAAGCCTTAGTGCAATCAACATTTCAACCCCAATCGTATGAGCATTCATATGTTCAAGATCCACAAGGAATTTAACTTATCTAACTCAGAAACATCAAACCAATCCTAAGCTAATCAACATAGCACAAGAAAGCAATTAAGTCAAAGAACTATAAACAAAAGAGAAAGTTAGAAACAATGTTACCATGGTCGGGTGTCTCCCACCGAGCACTTTGGTTTAAAGTCCTAAGTTGGACTTGCATGAATTCATTGATCATTTTGAAACCTCTCCACAGTGGAAAATCTCTAACTCCTTGGCATGCTTGGGTTGTGTGTGGTCCAATGAACTAGGCTTCTTGACAATATTTTCTTCTTCTTGCTCCTCTCTAGGCTCAATGATGTGAGCTCGGGGTTGCGTCGGTAAAGATTTTCTCAATAAAGTCGCGTTGCAAGTATAGCTCTACCAACAACAATCCTCGAGTATCAAATTTAGAAAGAAATTTGGTTGTCACAAGTTCAACCCCAATAGAAATAACCGAAGTATTCAAACCTCGGGTTGTCTCACAAGGAATGGGCAAACATGTGCTTCAACATTGCTTAGAAATCCGGGGTTGTGAGTCATGAGCAAGAATTTAAACTAGGAATCTTAACAAGCAAGTAATCTTAAATTGCAAGAAACTAATTCAAATAACTAAGCAAGATATGAGCAATTCCAAACTAACAAAGTAACATCCAATATGATTCCATTCTAAGCTAAACAAGTAACTATAACTAAGACAAGTAATCAAGAATTTGGGTTTTCGAATATGAATGATAAAAGCAACTCTTGGCTAGGCATGGGAATTGGGGTCATCATCCTTGTTTAATAACCATATCTTGATAATTATGAGGAACCAAACTCATTAAGTCTACTTCTATACTTGAAGTACGTCAAATGGTTTGGTCAACATCAACCCATAAGTTCTAACCTCACTACTAATAGACTTAATAGAAGGTTAGCGTCAATGGCTATCAAATTGACCACTAAGGGCTCCAAAATCATCAAATCCATTAGACCCAATGACTCAAGTTTACCCAATTCTCTTAGCCTAGGCCAACAGTAAAGAGAACTACTCCATAATCAAAGTAAACAATTCATCGAACACATGGTAAGCATTGATAAAAGACATGTTCAAATTGCAATTAAATTGAAATCAACAAGTACCTACTAACAAGTATCAACATACAATCACTCAAACAACACAATTAATCATGGAAATCATCAATGTAACATCAACAAATCAAGATTCACAACATTCATGAAATGGGTATAAAATGATAATTGACAAGAATTCATAAAACTATCACAAGATCTAAGCAAAATTATACTAAGGAATTTAAATTGAACAATTAAAACTAGTAATTAACAAGATCTAATTTAGAATTCACAAGAGAAGATCAAATTAAAGCTAGATCTAGAGATGAACAAGGGTTTCTCTCTCTAGAAGAACAAAGAACCAAAAAACTAACTAAAAATTATGTCTAGTGTAAAATGAATGATCCCCCCCTTTCCCCCTAGCATCCTTGGGTCTTTTCCATGCAGAAACAGCTTGAAATTGGGCCTGATGAGCCTCAGAAATCACCAGGCATGATTTCTGAGATCATGTGCAGCTTCCCGCGCGTACGTGCCATGCGTGCGTGCGCGCCGATTGCTTTTGTGATCCACGCGTGCGCGCCAGGTGCGCGTGCGCGTCGATGGGAATTCTCTGATCCACGCAGATGCGTCCATCCTCGCGCACCACTTCCAGCTATCCTCATCCACGCGTGCACGTAGAGTGCGCGTGCGTGCCAATGCTGAATTTCCCAAAATCCAAATCTTCATGTTCCTTCCTTTTGTGCATGCTTTCTTTCTCTCTTCTAGGCCATTCTTACCCTATTAATTCTGAAATCACTCAACAAATACATCACGGCATCGAATGGCAATAAAAGAGGATCAAAATATAGCAATTTTAAGGCGAAATAAGCATGTTTTTATCATGGAGCAATATTAGAAAGTGAACACAAAACCATGCATTTCTTGTGAATAAGTGTGAGAAATATTGACAAAACCTCCCAATTCTACACAATATAAACCACAAAATTGGGGTTTATCACTCAACCACTTGATCTTCAAGTATATCACAACCAAAGCTAGACTAGACTTTAAGAGTGGGCTTCTTGGATCCATCAAAAGTGAATTTCACTACCTTCTCATCGGCCTCAAAAGAGTAAGCTCCCAAATGTGCATCCAACTTGAATCGGGATATCTTCAAAAATGGCCTCCCAAGGAGAAAGGATGATGGCTTGTCTGAGCCAATTGGAGGGGTTTCCAAGATATGAAAATCTATCGGAAATAGCAACCCTTGGATGTTAACTAAGACATTCTCCGCAATTCCTACAACCGACACAATGCTTTTGTTCGCCAACACAAATCTTGCTCCGGACCTTTTTAATTGTGACAAGTTCAATTTCTCATAAATGGGGAGAGGCATAATGCTCACAAACGCTCCCAAATCACATATAAATCAATGAACTCCATCCCACCAATCACACAAGTCACCAAACATGGACCGGGATCGTTGCACTTTTCTGGAATGAGAGAAGAAATAAAGTCATTTACCGGACTTTTGTTTAGCACGCCAATCTTGTCCTTATGTGTGCAAACATCCTTGAAGAACTTGGCATACTTTAGCACTTGTTGGATGGCTTGAAAAAGAGAAACGGTAACTTCCACATTCCTATAAATCTCTACCATATTTGGGTAAAGGTCTTCATGCTTCTTAGCCTTTTTAGCCAAAGTTGGGAAGGGAATTGGTGTAGGCTCTTCAAGAGGGTTCTTCCTTTTAGGATCCTTGACCTTGAGTAATTCCTCCTCACCTCTTGCAACATTTTTCTCCTCATCTCTTATCACTTCCACTTCTTCTCTTATTTCTTCATTGTGGGCCTCCTTGCTCAAACTTGTAGGCACAACACCAATTTCATCTAACTTGGTACCACTCCTAAGGGTGATAGCATTAATACTTCTCTTTGGGTTTAGTTGGGGTTGAGAAGGTAGACTACTAGAGATAGAAGCTTGATGAGCATTTTGAGTGGTTGGAGGAGAAAGAGTCAAACGGGATAGAGCTTTGGCAATGGTAGCCATATACGTTTCTTGCTTCTTGTGAAACTCCCGTTGCTCTTGCATGAAGGTTTGAAGTGTATCATTCATGTAAGATTGATTTGGAGAGGGGGCTTGATTGTTTTGAGTGAGGTTAGGCCTAGTGTGTAGTGGTAGATATCTTTCTTGATGTTAAGAATATGGTTGTTGGTTGGGTTGGGCATGAGGTGGGCTTTGTAGTTGGTATGGTGGGTAGTGAGGTTGTGGTGGTTGTTGGTAGGGTTGTTGGCTTTGGGAAGGTTGGTGATAGTAAACTTGTTGGTTTGAATAGGGTTGAGCTTGAGAGGCTTGGTTCCACCTTTGATGAGAATTATCCCTCCATTATTGATTTTGATTTTGATTTCTCCCATATTGATGAGATCCTTGATTTTAGTTGGACCTTTGTGGGTAAGGATTAGCCACCGCCAATGTGGTGTCCTCTTGGATTTGAGGGAACTCATCGGTGTAGTGACCGTTATAAGCACAAATACCACAAGATCTAGGTGGTCCTTCAATTCTGGGAGGTTGAGGTGGAGGAGATAGCAACACTTGCAGGATTTGTTGGCCTTGAGTGATTTGCCTTAACAAGATCGTCATCTCACTAAGGGTCTTGGTCAAAATAGTATCTCCGAAAGGTGAGACTTCACTTATAGCTTTTGGTTGGGGATTTCTTGCCCTTGAGTGTTGGGTTGAGTCCACCAAATCCGCAATGACTTCCTAAGCTTCCTCAGCAATCTTGTTCTTGGTGAGGGATCCTCCATTTGAGGCATGATGCACGGAAACTTGTCTCTCAACAGATTTTCCTCGGCAAGTATACCGAATTGTCATAAAGTAAAAACTCACAATAGAGTGAGGTCGAATCCCACAGGGATTGATTGGTCAAGCAACTTTAATTGGAGGAATGTTCTAGTTGAGCTAAGCAGAATTTGATTGGAGAATTGCAGGAAATTAAATGACGGGAAAGTAAATGGCAGAAAATGTAATTGCTGAAATAAAGGACTGAATGTAAATGACGGAAAGTAAATTGCAGAATCTTAAATGGGGAATGGGGAAGATGAACATAAAAGTAAAAGGCAGAAAGTAAAGAGAATGTGTAAGATCAGAAATGGGGATTTATTGGGCTCAGGAGATGTTGTATTCTCCGGATCAAGTTCATTCTAATCTCTTCCTCAATCAATGCATTCATTGATCTCCTTGGCAATCTTAAGTGATTGGATTCCAATTCCTTTGCAACCCAATCTCTCAAATCTTGATCAATAGCCAATTCCTTGGTCTAATTGCTCATAAGAAGAGATGAAGTATGGTCACTGATTATACCACATGTATTCCCAAATCAAAGTATTAGTAGGATTATATGTCACCATATCCATCCAAACCCCAATTTGGTCCAACATGAGAAAGCATTTCTAGCATGATCTCTTCATTCCTCTTCCAAAGCCCGAAGAGATCCAAGTATGAATAGCTTCTTTTCCAAGATAACTACCCAATAGGATGAAGATTGAAAGCTTTCTAGTAAAATCAAGAGAAAAGAAAGAAGAAGAATAATAAAAACTATTATTGATCCATCAAATTACAACAGAGCTCCCTAACCCAATGAAAGGGGTTTAGTTGTTCATAGCTCTGGGAATGGAAAGCGTAAGTGTAAAGTACATTATGAAAACTAAAACTAGAAGTTACAGAGAAAGTAAAATATACAAAATGTAGTTCTCCAAAATGCCAAAAGCTCCTCTGCTAGTTCAAAACTACTCCTATATATACTACTCTTCTGATCTTCTAGTTGGCTCTTCAAGTCTTGGATATGGGCCTTTGGATCTTTAGTTGAAGCAGTTGCAGTCTTCAGTGGGCTCAGCTTTGCTTACAGAGAAAGTGTGAGTTAGGCATGGACGTTAGTTAGGACGTTAGTGGTGTTAACGTTAAGTGAAAATGTGGGTTCGAGAACGTTAGTGACGATCACCTTTTTCACTAACGTTCCTAACCCAAGATGGTCCACGTTAACTTCAACGTTAGTGGCACTAACGTGACCACTAACGTTGCCTCTTGGTCCTTCGCAAACGTTATTGGCATTCACTTTTTCCAATAACGTTTGCTTGTTGCCCTTCCTCCCTATGTTAGAGTCCACGTTAGTGTAACTAACATGACTCCTAATGTGGGCATGCCTTAGCCTCGAGAGCGTTAGTGAAACTTACCTTTGTCACTAACGCTCCAAACGCCCCTCCTCACGTTAGTGCCTCATGTTAATTGTATTAACGTGGCCACTAACGTGGTGGTGATTGCCATCTCCAACGTTAGTGACAAAGGTGAGTGTCACTAACGTTGGCTCATCAATTCTTTCCTCCACATTAGCTTCCATGTTAATGTAACTAACGTGGCAACTAACGTGGCTAATGGTGGCTTGGTCCAACGTTAGTGACAAAGGTGAGTGTCACTAACGTTGGCACTTCTTTGTTCCTTCCACGTTAGAGTTCACGTTAATGTAATTAACGTGACTCTTAACGTGACTAAGTGTGCCCCTTTTTCCAACGTTAGTGGCATTCACTTTTACCACTAACGTTGGAGCTTTACTTTTCCTCCACGTTAGCTTCCACGTTAATGTAGTTAACGTGGCAACTAACGTGGGTTATGATGGCTCACGAAGGCGTTATTGGCGATCACTTTTCTCATTAACGTTGCAAGTTAGCTCCCATTCCACGTTAATGGTCACGTTAGTTAGACTAACGTGGCTATTAACGTGGCATCTTCCTTGCTTCCTTTGTCCTGAAATCAAGCAAGTAAAGTGCATCAAAGCTAGGTTCTAACTCATGAGATCATGCATCATCTATTTTATCACTCAATTCATACATAATTCTCATAAAATCATATAAAATTCACAATGTTTGCTTTAATCAAGATGTAAGTGATTATCTACCCAAAAATTTCTTATTAACTAAGAAAATGCATGAAACTACCCTAAAATAGTAAAGAAAAGGTCAGTGGAACTGGCCAAAATGCCCTATCATCAAGGCATCAAGAAGAAGCTTGTCTTGAGGGTTCATCCCTTGGCAAAAGTAACTTATAAGCACCAATTCGTTAATGCGGTGGTGGGGGCAAGCTTCTAACAAATTTTTAAACCTCTCCTAATACTCATAAAGAGTCTCCCCATCTCTTTGCATGATGCAAGAGATTTCCTTCTGTAGCCGATCCATTTTCTGAGGTGGATAAAACTTTTTCAGAAACTCCTTGCGCAGCAGGTCCCAATTAGAAATAACATCCTTCGGTTGAGTATAAAACCATTCTTTCACTTTTCCCTCCAAAGAGAAAGGGAAAGCAAAAACCATGACCGCAACCTCATCCAAGCCATGTCTCCTTGCAGTGGAGCATGCAACTTGAAAGTCTTTTAGGTGCTTGAGAGGGTCTTCTCCCGGTAGCCCATCATATTTGGGAAGCAAGTTGATCTTGCTTGTCTTGAGCTCAAAATTTGGATCCAAATCCGGATATCGAATTTATATTGGTTGCAAGGCGATGTCCGGAGCTCCGGCTTCCTTCAAGGTGATTCTACGAGGTGGCTCCGTCATAGTGCTGTTACTTGATTCACTCAAAGAAATTTCAGCACTCCCCATAAAAGAATACAAGGTTTCCTCATTATTTGAAGAATGATGATCACGGTTTGAAGGTGATGGTTAATTGGTTTGCTCCTCAAGAGAGCCCAATTCACTATACACAAATGCTAGTTGTTCCGAGGGTTACCTGAAACTGGGAGGTCGATCTCGGATGAGATCTTCTGGTCTGGTCAAGGCTACCGTGTCCGATTTATTGGAGCAGGAGGTGCTGCTGGTCCTCGATCACCAGGGGGTGGTGGTACCTGCAAGAGACTCTGATGCTTCAGTCAGTACGGGATTTAGACAGATTTTTTGTAGAATTAGAGTATGAGTTATATCTGGGTGCTCTAGTGTATTTATAGTAGTGTTTGGCGATCTTACTTTTAGATAAGTTTGTTATCTTATCTTATCTTTTATGAGTGAGATCATCTTTTTGGGCCAACCGCCTTCTAGCAGTCGATGGTCCTTTAGTTTTGAGCCTGTGTGGGCCTCTGTGGTGATCTTTTGAGTTCTTTATGGAGAGCTCGCTTTAATGGCCCAGCCTTTAAAGAGATCAGTCCCTTGTCTTCGCCTGACCCGGACCTTATAGCTCGGTCCAGGGTATGAACACTAGCCGGCACTGAGCTTGCCTAATATGTGTTAAAGTTCTTTCTATTTCTAGATCAAAAGGGGCCAAGCTCGGTCTTGGAAGCGACCGTGTCATTCAACTGAGGAATCAATGAAAGCATGCAATTACCAAAAGTAAAACAAGAATAAGAAAATAAACAAAAGCAACTTAATAGTCAATAACTACTAAAACTAGCTAGATAGAGGCGCCATATATCAATTAGTGTCAAGTAACAAACAAAAATCAAGTATTCACACTATTCACATATTCACAACAACCAAAACTATAGCACACATTGCACTTAATGCCATCCCCGGCAACGACGCCAAAAACTTGATAGAACATGACCCGACTAAGAATTTTTCTCAAAACAAGATTGGCGTTGCAAGTATAGTTCCAAGCCAACAAGTAACGCTCACTCAAAGTTTGGATTCAAAAGATGTCACTATTCAAAACCAATTCACTTCTGGGAGTTTTTTAATTCCCGGGTCGTCTCCCAAGGACACTTGAGACCAATGAGTGTGCAATTTCAGTTGTGATGCTCAAGGGATTTCAATAAAGAGATGAAAAAATAAAGAAACAAAAGAAAATTCAAAATTGCAATTAATGAACTAATAAAGGAATTAAAGAACTAGCTATGTAATATAGAGAAGTAAGGTACAAAAGGGATTGATGTACGTGTGTGTGAATGATTCAAAGCATAAATGGAATCTTAGCTTGGGATGAGCTAAGGGTCCTTTCCTTGTTAAAACCATAACTATGGCGATTGGAATGGATTAATCTCACTTGGTTAATCCTCACCATCGGAGAGTAAGTTAAATGAGCATAAGTGTTCTTCATCCACAAATCCTAACTCACTTGCTAATTACCTTAGCAACAAGTTAGCGTTAGTGGGAATAAGAACAAATTAACAATCCAAGAATCATCATTAAATGTTGGACATTCCAACTCTAGGAACCCAATTGCTCATTTTTTTTCCAAGCCAATGGGTGGAAAATTAGCCCATAATCAAAATTGACATTTTGTCAAACACTTGGTGGGCAAAAACACTATACATGGGAAAAATGAGAAAATGCTTAACCCTATGAACAACAATTAATCAAAATCAACAATACCAACTCAAACAAGTATATAATAATCATCAATCATCAAAATCATCAACAAGAAATCAAAATTGTATAAAGTATATATATTAGAACTATGACTTTAATTACAAGAAAGAGTGTCAAAAATGTAACTATAAAGAGTAGTAATTAAGAAATACTTACAATGGAGGCTTGATAAACCCCATTTTTAGGGTTTATCTTGTGTTGAATTTAGAGGATTTTGTCAACTTCTCTCCCATTTATTCACTAAAATAGCATAGTTTTGTAAATTCTCCTTTAATTGTGCTTAAGAGTGAAAACGTACTTTTTAGGTCTTAGAATAGCTAAATTTAATTCACCTTGATTCCATTAGATGCCTTGATATGTTTGTTAAGTGATTTCAGGTTTAGGAGGCAAAGATTGGATTAAGGAAATGAAGAAAAAGCATGTAGAAATGGAGAACTCATGAAGAAATGAAGGAATCGCAAAGCTATCAATCCCTACCTCCTCGCACTTAATCTGTCATAACTTGAGCTACAAAGGTCCAAATAAGGCGGTTCTAGTTGCGTTGGAAAGCTAACATCTGGAGCTTCAAAATGACATAAAATTTGCCATAGTTTCTGGTACACGAAATCGTGATCCCACACTTTTCTTCACAACTCTGTGCAACTGACCAGCAAGTGCACTGGGTCGTCCAAGTAATAAACCTTACGTGAGTAAGGGTCGATCCCACGGAGATTGTCGGCTTGAAGCAAGCTATGGTCATCCTTGTAAATCTCAGTTAGGCAGATTCAATTGATTATGAGGTTTGATGATTAAAATATAAATAAAACATAAAATAAAGTTAAAGTTACTTATATAATTCATTGGTGGGAATTTCAGATAAGCATCTGGAGATGCTTTGTCACTTCTGAACCTCTGCTTTCCTATTGCCTTCTTCCAACCATGCGTTACTTCCTTCCATGGCAAACTGTAAGATCCTCTCAGTGAAAATGGTCCTCTACAGTTTCTGCACGGCTAATCAATTGTCGGATTTCTCGTCTCGGATGAAAAATACCAGGTACAGCTACCGCATGGCTAATCATCTGTCGGTTCCCACTAGCGTTGGAATAGAATCCATTGATCCTTTTGCACACTATCACTTACGCCCAACATTCGTAGGTTTGAAGCTCGTCACAGTCATTCCTTCCCAGATCCTACTCGGAATACCACAGACAAGGTTTAGACTTTCCAGATCCCAAGAATGGCTGCCAATAATTCTAGCCTATACCACGAAGATACTAATCTCATGGACTCGGTTCGTGTATTAGATATCCAAGAGAATATACTCCAGCTATCGTCCAATGACTACGTTGAACATCATGTAGACCGCTTTATGGTTGTCAGGCACACGATCTTGGCTAAGCGAGTAATGAAGATTGGGTGATTGTCGCAGGTCACCCCTTCATTCTGAATTAACTGAATTAAGTACGAGAGTATATCTTGGAGAAGATGCAGGCGTGAATTGATAGAAAATAGTAGTAATTGCATTAATTCATGAAGAACAGCAAAGCTCCACACCTTAATCTATGGGGTGTAGAAACTCCACCGTTGAAAATACAAAACTGAAAAAGGTCTAGGCACGGCCGTGAGGCCACCCTCCAAACGTGTACAATGGTCTCTAAGATCAACAAAAGACAAAAGACCTCAAATAAATCTCTAAAAGTAGTTTTTATACTAAACTAGTAGCCTAGGGTTACAGAAAATGAGTAACTAAGTGCAGATAGTACAGAAATCCACATCCGGGGCCCACTTGGTATGTGCTTGGGCTGAGCATTGAAGCTTTTTTGTGCTTAGGCTATTCCTAGAGTTAAACATCAGCTTTGGTGCCAGTTTGGGCGTTTAACTCCAATTCTGGTGCCAGTTTGGGCGTTTTACGCCAAGATGTTTTAGGCTGGCTTTGGATGCCAATTTGGGCCATCAAATCTCGAGCAAAGCATGGAGTATTATATATTTCTGGAAAGCCCAGGATGTCAAATTTCTAACGCAATTGAGAGCGCACCAATTGGGCTTCTGTAGCTCCAGAAAATCCACTTCGAGTGTAGGAGGGTCAGAAGCCAACACCATCTGCAGTCCTTTTTCAGCCTCTGAATCAGATTTTTGCTCAGGTCCCTCAATTTCAACCAGAAAATATATGAAATCACAGAAAAATACACAAACTCATAGTAAAGTCCAGAAATGTGATTTTTAAATAAAAACTAATAAAAATATAATAAAAAGTAGCTAAAATCATACTAAAAACTATGTAAAAACAATGTCAAAAAGGGTATAAATTATCCGCTCATCACAACACCAAACTTAAATTGTTGCTTGTCCCCAAGCAACTGAAAACAAAATAGGATAAAAAGAAGAGAATATACAATGAATTCTAAACTTATCAATGAAGATTAGCTTCAATTAGATGAGCAGGACTTGTAGCCTTTTTGCTTCTGAACAGTTTTGGCATCTCACTTTATCCTTTGAAGTTCTGAATGATTGGCATCTATAGGAACTCAGAATTCAGATATTGTTATTAATTCTCTTAGTTCAGTATGTTGATTCTTGAACACAGCAACTTTATGAGTCTTGGCCGTGACCCTAAGCATTTTGTTTTCTAGTATTACCACCGGATACATAAATGCTACAGACACATAACTGGGTGAACCTTTTCAGATTGTGACTCAGCTTTGCTAGATTCTCCAGTTAGAGGTGCCCGGAGCTCTTAAGCACACTCTTTTTGCTTTGGACCACGACTTTAACCTCTCAATCTCAAGCTTTTCACTTGACACCTTCACGCCACAAGCACATGGTTAGGGACAGCTTGGTTTAGCCGCTTAGGCCAGGATTTTATTCTTGTGGGCCCTCCTATCCATTAATTCTTAAAGCCTTGGATCCTTTTTCTACCCTTGCCTTTTGGTTTAAAGGGCTATTGGCTTTTTCTGCTTGCTTTTTCTTCTTTTTTTTGCCAATTTTCTTCTTTTTTTCGCAAGCTTTGTCTATTCACTGCTTTTTCTTGCTTCAAGAATCAATTTTATGATTTTTCAGATTATCAAATAACATTTCTCCTTTTTCATTATTCTTTCAAGAGCTAACAATTTTAACATTCACAAACAACAAATTAAAAAATATGCACTGTTCAAGAATTCATTTAGAAAACAAAAAGTATTGCCACCACATCAAAATAATTAAACTTATTTCAAGATAGAATTTGAAATCATGTACTTCTTGTTCTTTTGCAATTAAAACATTTTTCATTTAAGAAAAGTGATGGACTCATAGGAAATTCATAGCTTTAAGACATAGATACTAGACACTAATGATCATGTAATAAAGATACAAACATAGACAAAACATAAAGCATATAATTCGAAAAACAAAAAAATAAAAACAAGGAAATTAAAGAACGGGTCCACCTTAGTGATGGCGGCTAGTTCTTCCTCTTGAAGATCTTATGGAGTGCTTGAGCTCTTCTATGTCTCTTCCTTGCTTTTGTTGCTCCTCCCTCGTGGCTCTTTGGTCTTCTCTAATTTCATGGAGGAGGATGGAATGCTCTTGGTGCTCCATCCTTAGTTATCCCATGTTGGAACTCACTTCTCCTAGGGAGGTGTTAATTTGCTCCCAATAATTTTGTGGAGGAAAGTGCATCCCTTGAGGCATTTCAGGGATTTCATGATGAGGGACTTCCTCGTGCTCTTGTTGAGGTCCATGAGTGGGCTCTCTTGTTTGCTCCATCCTCTTCTTAGTGATGGGCTTATCTCCAGCTGAATTGCATAGGGTGCAAATGAGATGAGGGAAGGCTAACCTTGCCAAAGTAGAGGGCTTGTCCGCCACCTTGTAGAGTTCTAGGGATATGATCTCATGAACTTCTACTTCCTCTCCAATCATGATGCTATGGATCATGATAGCCCGGTCTATTGTAACTTCAGACCGATTGCTAGTAGGAATGATAGAGCGTTGGATGAACTCCAACCATCCCCTAGCCACGGGCTTGAGGTCTAGCCATCTTAGTTGAACCGGCATGCCTCTTGAGTCTCTCTTTTATTGAGCTCCTTCCACACAAATGTCCCTAAGGACTTGGTCCAACCTTTGATCAAAGTTGACCCTTCTAGTAAAAGGGTGAGGATCTCCTTGCATCATTGAGAAGTTGAATGCCAACCTCACATTTTCCGGACTAAAATCTAAGTAATTCCCCCAAACTATTGTGAGCCAATTCTTTGGGTTCGGGTTCATACTTTGATCATGGTTCCTAGTGATCCATGCATTGGCATAGAACTATTGAACCATTAAGATTCCGACTTGTTGAATTGGGATGGTGAGAGTTTTCCAACCTTTTCTTTGAATCTCATGTCGGATCTCCGAATATTCACTCTTTTTGAGCTTGAAGGAGACCTCGGGGATCACCTTTTTCTTGGCCACAACTTCATAGAAGTGGTCTTAATGGACCTTTGAGATGAATCTCTCCATCTCCCATGACTCAGAGGTGGAAGTAATTGCCTTCCCTTTCCTCTTTCTAGAGGTTTCTCTGGCCTTAGGTGACATTAATGGTTATGGAAAGACAAAAAGCTTTAGCTTTTTCCACACCAAACTTAGAATGGTTGCTCGTCCTCGAGCAAAAGAAGAAAGAAATGAGTAGAAGAAGAAGAAATGGAGGAGATGGAGGTGAGGAGTGGGTTCGGCCAAGGGGGAAGAATTGTTTGTGATGTGTGAAAATGAAGGGAGGGAGGAGGGGTATTTATAGGGTAGGAGGGAGAGGGGATCCGTATGAGAATGGGTGGGTTTGGGAGGGGAATGGTTTGAATTTGAATGGTGAGGTAGGTGGGGTTTATGATTGATGGATGTGAGTGGTGAAGAGAATATGGGGAAGAGGGTAGGATTTGATAGGTGAAGGGTATTTGGGGAAGAGTTATTGATGGGATTGGTCAAGGGTATTTGGGGAAGAGTGTTATGGAAAGGTGTGAAGAGGAGAGAAGAAGAGGTGGGGTAGGTAGGGATCCTGTGGGGTCCACAGATCCTGAGGTGTCAAGAAATTCTGCTCCCTGCACAATTCTAGCATTCAAACACCTATTGTGTGCCAAATCTAGCATTTAACGCCAGCTCTACTACCTTTCCTGGCGTTAAACGCCAGTCTGCTGCCCATTTCTGGTGTTAAACGCCAGCTAGATGCCCATTTCTGGCATTTAATGCCAGCCAGATAACAGACAGCCCCTTCTGGCATTAAACGCCCAGAGTGCTTCCCATTCTGGCGTTTAACACCCAGAATGCTGCCAGGCTGGGCGTTAAACGCCCATTCTGCTATCCTTACTGGCATTTAAATGCCAGTAAGCCTGTCCTCCAAGGTGTGCTATTTTTGATGCTGTTTTTCATTCTGTTTTTAATTTTTCATTTGTTTTTGTGACTTAACATGATCATTGGTGCGCAGAAATTGTGATTACACCTTGATTATGTAAAATTCATTGATCTTTCTTTCCCTGGTAATGGCGCCAAAAACGTGATGCCAATACCATGGTTCACAACTTCGCACAATTAACCAGCAAGTGCACTGGGTCGTCCAAGTAATACCTTACGTGAGTAAGGGTCGAATCCCACGGAGATTGTTGGTATGAAGCAAGCTATGGTCACCTTGTAAATCTCAGTCAGGTGGATATAAAATAGTAATGGGGTTTTCGAAATTAAATAATAAAAGAGGGATAGAAATACTTATGTAAATCATTGGTGAGAATTTCAGATAAGCGCATAGAGATGCTTTCATTCCTCTGAACCTCTGCTTTCCTGCTGTCTTCATCCAATCAGTCTTACTCCTTTCCATGGCTGGCTTTATGCAAGGGTATCACCGTTGTCAGTGGCTACATCCCCTCCTCTTGTGAAAATGGTCCAAATGCTCTGTCACAGCACGGCTAATCATCTGAGGTTCCCGATCATGCTGGAATAGGATTCACCCTCCTTTTGCGTCTGTCACTACGCCCAACACTCGCGAGTTTGAAGCTCGTCACAGTCATTCAATCATTGAATCCTACTCGGAATACCACAGACAAGGTTTAGACTTTCTGGATTCTCTTGAATGCCGCCATCATTCTAGCTTACACCACGAAGATTCTGATTAAGAGATCTAAGAGACACCCATTCAATCTAAGGTAGAACAGAGGTGGTTGTCAGGCACGCGTTCATGGGGAATGATGATGATTGTCACGTTCATCACATTCATGTTGAAGTGCGAATGAATATCTTAGAAGCAAAATAAGTTGAGTTGAATGGAAAAACAGTAGTACTTTGCATTAATCTTTGAGGAACAGCAGAGCTCCACACCTTAATCTATGGAGTGTAGAAACTCTACCGTTGAAAATACATAAGTGATAATGGAGTTCATTGGTCTCGGCCCCAGAGGGGAACCAGAGTAACCAAGACTCTATGATCCGAAGATAAAACTCAGGATGTCTAATACAATAGTAAAAAGTCCTATTTATAATAAACTAGTCACTAGGGTTTACATAAGTAAGTAATTAATGCATAAATCCACTTCCGGAGCCCACTTGGTGTGTGCTTGGGCTGAGCTTGAAGTCTACACGTGGAGAGGTCATTCTTGGAGTTGAACGCCAACTTTTGTGCCAGTTTGGGCGTTGAACTCCACTTTGCAACTTGTTTCTGGCGCTGGACGCTAGAATTGGGCAGAGAGCTGGCGTTGAACGCCAGTTTGCGTCGTCTAAACTTGGGAAAAGTGTGGACTATTATATATTGATGGAAAGCCCTGGATGTCTACTTTCCAACGCAATTGGAAGCGCGCCATTTTGAGTTCTGTAGCTCCAGAAGATCCATTTTGAGTGCAGGGAGGTCAGAATCCAACAGCATCAGCAGTCCTTCTTCAACCTCTGAATCTGATTTTTGCTCAAGTCCCTCAATTTCAGCCAGAAAATACCTGAAATCACAGAAAAATACACAAACTCATAGTAAAGTCCAGAAATGTGAATTTAACATAAAAACTAATGAAAACATCCCTAAAAGTAACTAGATTCTACTAAAAACATACTAAAAACAATGCCAAAAAGCGTATAAATTATCCGCTCATCACAACACCAAACTTAAATTGTTGCTTGTCCCCAAGCAACTGAAAATCAAATAGGATAAAAAGAAGAGAATATACTATAAATTCAAACTATCAGTGAAACATAGCTCCAATCAGATGAGCGGGACTTGTAGCTTTTTGCCTCTTGAATAGTTTTGGCATCTCACTTTATCCATTGAAGTTCAGAATAATTGGCTTCTATAGGAACTCAGAGTTCAGATAGTGTTATTGATTCTCCTAGTTCAGTATGATGATTCTTGAACACAGATATTTTATGAGTCTTGGCCGTGGCCCTAAGCACTTTGTTTTCCAATATTACCACCGGATACATAAATGCCACAGACACATAATTGGGTGAACCTTTTCAGATTGTGACTCAGCTTTGCTAAAGTCCCCAATTAGAGGTGTCCAGGGTTCTTAAGCACACTCTTTTTTTGCTTTGGACCTTAACTTTAACCGCTCAGTCTCAAGTTTTCACTTGACACCTTCACGCCACAAGCACATGGTTAGGGACAGCTTGGTTTAGCCGCTTAGACCAGGATTTTATTCCTTTAGGCCCTCCTATCCACTGATGCTCAAAGCCTTGGGATCCTTTTTATTTACCCTTGCCTTTTGGTTTTAAGGGTTATTGGCTTTTTGCTCTTACCTCTTGGTTTTAAGAGCTTTTGGCTTTTTCTGCTTGCTTTTGCTCTCTTTTTTTTTTCTTTCGCCTATTTTTTTTCTGCAAGCTTTGTTCTTTGCTACTTTTTCTTGCTTCAAGAATCATTTTTATGATTTTTCAGATTATCAAATAACATGTCTCCTAGTCATCATTCTTTCAAGAGCCAACATATTTAACATTCTTAAACAATAACTTCAAAAGACATATGCACTGTTCAAGCATACATTCAGAAAACAAGAAGCATTGTCACCACATCAATATAATTAAACTAAGTTCAAGGATAAATTCGAAACTCATGTACTTCTTGTTCTTTTGAATTAAAACATTTTTCATTTAAGAGAGGTGATGGATTCATAGGACATTCATAACTTTAAGACAAAGCTACTAACTACTAATGATCATGTAATAAGACACAAACATAGATAAGCACATAACGTAGAAAACGAAAAACAGAAGAAATAAGAACAAGGAATGAATCCACCTTAGTGATGGTGGCGTTTCCTTCTTGAGGAACCAATGATGTCCTTGAGCTCTTCTATGTCTCTTTCTTGTCTTTGTTGCTCCTCCCTCATTGCTTTTTGATCTTCTCTAATTTCATGAAGGATGATGGAGTGCTCTTGATGTTCCACCCTTAATTGTCCCATGTTGGAACTTAATTCTCCTAGGAAAGTGTTAATTTGCTCCCAATAGTTTTGTGGAGGGAAGTGCATCCCTTGAGGTATCTCAGGGATCTCTTGATTTGCAGCCACATATTCTACCACTGAGCTATAGACCCTTGAGATGAATCTTTCCATCTCCCATGACTCGGAGGTGGAAGCCTTTGTCTTCTCTTCCCCTTTTCTAGAGGTTTTTCCGGTCTTAGGTGCCATCAATGGTAATGGAAAAACAAAAAGCTTATGCTTTTACCATACCAAACTTAGAATGTTGCTCGCCCTCGAGCAAAAGAAGAAAGAATAGAAGAAGAAGAAGATATGGAGGAGATGGAGGGATGTGAGTGGTGAATGGAGAACAGAAGGGATGACCATGAATGGAAAGGGAGAGGGTGAGGTGGGTAGGGATCCTGTGGGATTCACAGATCCTGAGATGATTCTGTGGTGTCTACAGATCCTGAGATGATCCTGTGGGGTCCACAGATCCTGAGGTGTTCAAGGATTTACAACCTTGCACCAAGTTAGGAATGTAAAATGCCCTTGCACACAACTCTGGGCGTTCAGCGCCAGGTTGGTGCCCATTTTGGGCGTTCAACGCCCATTTGTTGCCCATTTCTGGGCGTTCAGCGCCAGCTCCTCTCCAGGGTGCAATTCTGGCGTTCAGTGCCCAGATGCTGCCCATTTTGGGCGTTCAGCGCCCAGATACTGCCCATTTTGGGCGTTCAGCGCCAGAACCATGCTTTGTTCTGGCGTTGAACGCCAGACAGGTGCTTCCTCTAGGGTGTGATTTTTCTTCTGCTATTTTTGATTCTGTTTCTAAATTTTTCGTTTATTTTGTGACTCCACATGATCATGAACCTAAGAAAACATGAAAAACAAAAATAAAATTAGATAAATAAACATTGGGTTGCCTCCCAACAAGCTCTTCTTTAATGTCAATAGCTTGACAGTGGGCTCTCATGGAGCCTCACAGATGTTCAGAGCTTTGTTGAGACCTCCCAACACCAAACTTAGAGTTTGGATATGGGGGTTTGACACCAAACTTAGAGTTTGGTTGTGGCCTCCCAACACCAAACTTAGAGTTTAACTGTGGGGGCTTTGGTTGACTCTGCTTTGAGAGAAGCTTTTTATGCTTCCTCTCCATGGATGCAGAGAGAGATCCTTGAGTTGTAAACACAAGGTTGTCCTCATTTATTTGAAGGATCAATTCTCCTCTGTCCACATTAATCACAGCTCTTGCTGTGGCTAGGAAAGGTCTTCCTAGGATGATGGATTCATCCTCATCCTTCCCAATATCTAGGACTATGAAATCAGTAGGGATGTAAAGGCCTTCAACCTTTACTAACACGTCCTCTACTTGTCCATAAGCCTGTTTTCTTGAGTTGTCTGCCATCTCTAATGAGATTTTAGCAGCTTGCACCCCAAAGATTCCCAGTTTCTCTATTACAGAGAGGGGGCATGAGGTTTATTCCTGAACCAAGGTCACACAGAGCCTTAAAGATCATGGTGCCTATGGTACAATGTATTAAGAACTTTCCAGGATCCTGTTTCTTCTGAGGCAATGTCAGTTGATCCAGATCACTTAGTTCATTGGTGAACAAGGGAGGTTCATTCTCCCAAGTCTTAATACCAAATAATTTGGCATTTAGCTTCATGATTGCACCAAGGAACTTGGCAGCTTGCTCTTCAGTAACATCCTCATTCTCTTCAGAAGAGGAATACTCATCAGAGCTCATGAATGGCATAAGGAGGTTCAATAGAATCTCTATGGTCTGTAGATAAGTCTCAGATTCCTTTGGTTCCTCAGAGGGAAGCTCCTTATTGATCACTGGACGTCCCAGGAGGTCTTCCTCCTTGGGATTCACATCCTTTCCTTCCTTCACAGGTTCGGCCATGGTGATTAATTCAATGGCCTTGCACTCTCCTTTTGGATTTTCTTCTGTATTGCTTGGGAGAGTACTAGGAGGGATTTCAGTGATCCTTTTACTCAGCTGGCCTACTTGTGCTTCCAAATTTCTAATGGAGGACCTTGTTTCATTCATGAAACTCACAGTGGCCTTAGATAGATCAGAGACTAAATTTGCTAAGCTAGATGGATTCTGCTCAGAATTCTCTGTTTGTTGCTGAGTGGATGATGGAAAAGGCTTGCTATTGCTAAACCTGTTTCTTCCACCATTATTAAAGCCTTGTTGAGGCCTTTGATCCTTCCATGAGAGATTTGGGTGATTTCTCCATGATGGATTATAGGTGTTTCCATAAGGTTTACCTAAGTAATTTACCTCTACTATTGCAGGGTTCTCAGGATCATAAGCGTCTTCTTCAGAAGATGCCTCTTGAGTACTGTTTGATGCAGCTTGTATTCCATTCAAACTCTGAGAAATCATATTGACTTGCTGAGTCAATATTTTGTTCTGAGCCAATATGGCATTCAGAGTATCAATTTCAAGAACTCCCTTCTTCATAGGCGTCCCATTACTCACAGGATTCCTCTCAGAAGTGTAGATGAACTGGTTATTAGCAACCATGTTAATGAGTTCTTGAGCTTCTGTAGGCGTTTTCTTTAGGTGAATGGATCGACCTGCAGAAGTATCCAATGACATCTTTGATAGCTCAGATAAACCATCATGGAATATATCCAGGATGGTCCATTCTGAAAGCATGTCAGAAAGACACTTTTTGGTCAGCTGCTTGTATCTTTCCCAAGCTTTATAGAGGGATTTACCTTCTTTCTGTCTGAAGGTTTGAACATCCACTCTAAGCTTGCTCAGCTTTTGAGGAGGAAAGAACTTGGCTAAGAAAGCCGTGACCAGCTTATCCCAAGAGTTCAGGCTGTCTTTGGGTTGAGAGTCCAACCATATTCTAGCTCTGTCTCTTACAGCAAAAGGGAAAAGCATGAGCCTGTAGACTTCAGGATCAACTCCATTAGTCTTAACAGTATCACAGATCTGCAAGAATTCAGTTAAGAACTGAAAAGGATCTTCAGATGGAAGTCCATGGAACTTGCAGTTCTGTTGCATCAGAGAAACTAGCTGAGGTTTCAGCTCAAAGTTGTTTGCTCCGATGGCAGGAATGGAGATGCTTCTTCCATGTAAATTGGAATTAGGTGCAGTAAAGTCACCAAGCATTCTCCTTGCATTATTGTTGTTGGGTTCGGCTGCCATCTCCTTTACTTGTTCGAAATTTTCAATAAGGTTGTCTCTGGATTGTTGTAATTTAGCTTCTCTTAGTTTTCTCTTCAGAGTCCTTTTAGGTTCTGGATCAGCTTCAACAAAAATGCCTTTTTCTTTGTCCTTGCTCATAAGAAAGAGAAGAGAAAAAGAAAAGAAGAGGAATCCTCTATGTCACGGTAAAGAGGTTCCTTATTGTTAGTAGAAGAAGAAAAGGAATAGGGGTGAAGAAAAATGAAGAATCCAAACACAAGGGTAAGGATAGGAGCAGTGAAGTGAGATGAAGAGAAGTGTCAGTAGATGAATAAATAATTAGAAGGAGATGAAGGGGAAGGATTTTCGAAAATTATTTTTGAAAAAGGGTTAGTGATTTTCGAAAATAGTTTTTGAAAAAGGTTAGTAATTTTTGAAAATTAAAATCGAAAATTAAAATAATTAGTTAATTAAAAAGAATTTTTGAAAAAGAGGGAAGATATTTTCGAAAATTAGAGAGAGAGAGTTAGTTAGGTAGTTTTGAAAAAGATAAGAAAAAAACAAAAAGTTAGTTAGTTAGTTGAAACAAATTTTGAAAAGATAAGAAGTTAGGACGTTAGAAAAGATATTTTGAAATCATTTTTTTGAAAAAGGTAAGATAAGAAGATATTTTTGAAAAGATATGATAGAAATTAGTTTTTTTTTGAAAAAGATTTGATTTTTAAAATCTCAATTAATGACTTGATTCACAAGAAATCACAAGACATGATTCTAGAACTTAAAGTTTGAATCTTTCTTAACAAGTAAGTAACAAACTTGAAATTTTTTAATCAAAACATTAATTGATGATGTTATTTTCAAAAATTTGATATAAAAATAAGAAAAAAGATTTTTGAAAAATATTTTTGGAATTTTCGAAAATAACTAAGAAATTTGAAAAAGATTTGATTTTTGAAAAAGATTTTGAAAAAGATAAGATTTTCAAATTGAAGATTTGATTTGACTCATAAGAAAAAACTTGATTTTAAAAATTTTTGAAAAAGTCAATCCAAATTTTCGAATTTGATGAGAGAAAAAGGGAAAGATATTTTTTTTTATTTTTGAATTTTTATGATGAGAGAGAAAAACAAGAAAAATGATGCAATGCATGAAAGTTATGGATCAAAACAATGAATGCATGCAAGAATGCTATGAATGTCAAGATGAACACCAAGAACACTATGAAGATCATGATGAACATCAAGAACACATTTTTGAAAAATTTTTAATGCAAAGAAAACATGCAAGACACCAAACTTAGAATTCTTTAATGCTTAGACATAAAGAATTCAGGAATGCATATGAAAAACAAGAAAAGACACAAAACATGCAAATGCAAAGATCAAACAAGAAGACTTACCAAGAACAACTTGAAGATCATGAAGAACACTATGAATGCATGAAAATTTTCGAAAAATGCAAGATGATTATGCAATTGACACCAAACTTATAACATGACTCAAGACTCAAACAAGAAACACAAATTTATTTTTGATTTTTTTGATTTTATGAATTTTTTTTTGTATTTTCTTTTAATTTTTTCGAAAATCATTTTGAAAAAGAAAAATAAGGATTCCAAAATTTTTTAATATGAATTCCAGGAATCTTATGCTCTTTGTTCTAAAGCTCCAATCAAAGGGTCAGGCATGGCTTAATAGCCAGCCAAGCTTTAGCATGTAACAGGTAGATCATGAACAGTAGTAGGTGGATTAGCACCAACTAGCTTGCTCTTGATAACAAATTGGAAGCCTCAGTCCAAATGAATTTAGACAAGGCTTTACAGCCAGCCAGGCTTTAGCATGCTTCATGAAACACTAGAATTCATTCTTAAAAATTCTGAAGAAAAATATATTTTTGAAAACATTTTTTTTTCGAAAACAAAGGAGAAATTTTTGAAAGATTTTTGAAAAATTTTTGAAAATAAAACAAAAAGAAAATTACCTAATCTGAGCAACAAGATGAACCGTCAGTTGTCCAAACTCGAACAATCCCCGGCAACGGCGCCAAAAACTTGGTGCGCAGAAATTGTGATCACACCTTGATTATGTAAAATTCATTGCTCTTTCTTTCCCTGGTAATGGCGCCAAAAATGTGATGCCAATACCATGGTTCACAACTTCGCACAACTAACCAGCAAGTGCAATGGGTCGTCCAAGTAATACCTTACGTGAGTAAGGGTCGAATCCCACGGAGATTGTTGGTATGAAGCAAGCTATGGTCACCTTGTAAATCTCAGTCAGGCGGATATAAAATAGTAATGGGGTTTTCGAAATTAAATAATAAAAGAGGGATAGAAATACTTATGTAAATAATTGGTGAGAATTTCAGATAAGCGCATAGAGATGCTTTCGTTCCTCTGAACCTCTGCTTTCCTGCTGTCTTCATCCAATCAGTCTTACTCATTTCCATGACTGGCTTTATGCAAGGGCATCACCGTTGTCAGTGGCTACATCCCCTCCTCTTGTGAAAATGGTCCAAATGCTCTGTCACAGCACGGCTAATCATCTGAGGTTCCTGATCATGCTGGAATAGGATTCACCCTCCTTTTGCGTCTGTCACTACGCCCAGCACTCGCGAGTTTGAAGCTCGTCACAGTCATTCAATCATTGAATCCTACTCGGAATACCACAGACAAGGTTTAGACTTTTCGGATTCTCTTGAATGCTGCCATCATTCTAGCTTACACCACGAAGATTCTGATTAAGAGATTTAAGAGACACTCATTCAATCTAAGGTAGAACGGAGGTGGTTGTCAGGCACGCGTTCATGGGGAATGATGATGATTGTCACGTTCATCACATTCATGTTGAAGTGCGAATGAATATCTTAGAAGCAAAATAAGTTGAGTTGAATGGAAAAACAGTAGTACTTTGCATTAATCTTTGAGGAACAGCAGAGCTCCACACCTTAATCTATGGAGTGTAGAAACTCTACCGTTGAAAATACATAAGTGATAATGGAGTTCATTGGTCTCGGCCCCAGAGGGGAACCAGAGTAACCAAGACTCTATGATCCGAAGATAAAACTCAGGATGTCTAATACAATAGTAAAAAGTCCTATTTATAATAAACTAGTCACTAGGGTTTACAGAAGTAAGTAATTGATGCATAAATCCACTTCTGGGACCCACTTGGTGTGTGCTTGGGCTGAGCTTGAAGTCTACACATGGAGAGGTCATTCTTGGAGTTGAACACCAGCTTTTGTGCCAGTTTGGGCGTTGAACTCCACTTTGCAACTTGTTTCTGGCGCTGGACGCCAGAATTGGGCAGAGAGCTGGTGTTGAATGCCAGTTTGCGTCATCTAAACTTGTGCAAAGTATGAACTATTATATATTGCTGGAAAGCGCTGGATGTCTACTTTCCAACGCAATTAGAAGCGCGCCATTTTAAGTTCTGTAGCTCCAGAAAATCCATTTTGAGTGCAGGGAGGTCAGAATCCAACAACATCAGCAGTCCTTCTTCAACCTCTGAATCTGATTTTTGCTCAAGTCCCTCAATTTCAGCCAGAAAATACCTGAAATCACAGAAAAACACACAAACTCATAGTAAAGTCCAGAAATGTGAATTTAACATAAAAACTAATGAAAATATCCCTAAAAGTAACTAGATTCTACTAAAAACATACTAAAAACAATGCCAAAAAGCGTATAAATTATCCGCTCATCAATCATCAACCTAAAGAAAACATAAAATAATAATAGAAAATAAATATATAAATATAATTAAATAACATTGGGTTGCCTCCCGACAAGCGCTTCTTTAATGTCAATAGCTTGACAGTGAAGCTCTTAGAGAGCTTTACAAAGACTCAGAGCTTTAATTGTGGCCTCCCAACACCAAACTTAGAAGTTGAGTGTGGGGGCTCTGTTTGACTCTGTATTGAGAGAAGCTTTTCATGCTTCCTCTCCATGGTTACAAAAGAAGATCCTTAAGCCTTAACACAAGGTAGTCCTCATTCAGTTGCAAGAGTAACTCTCCTTTGTCCACATCGATCACAGCTTTTGCTGTGGCTAGGAAGGGTCTTCCAAGGATGATAGATTCATCTTCATCCTTCCCAGTGTCTAGGATTATGAAGTCAGCAGGGATGTAATATCCTTTAACCTTCATTAAGACATCCTCTACAAGTCCATAAGCCTGTTTCCTTGAATTTTCTGCCATCTCTAGTGAGATTTTAGTAGCTTGTACCTCAAAAATCCCTAGTTTCTCCATTAGAGAGAATGGCATGAGGTTTATACTTGACCCAAGGTCACACAAGGCCTTCTTAAAGGTCATGGTGCCTATGATACAGGGTATTAAGAATTTTCCGGGATCCGATTTCTTATGAGGTAATTTCTGTTGAACCAAGGTATTCAGTTCATTGATGAGAAATGGAGGTTCATCCTCCCAATTCTCATTACCAAACAACTTGACATTCAGCTTCATGATTGCTCCTAGATACTGAGCAACTTGCTCTTCAATAATGTCTTCATCCTCTTCAAAGGAAGAATACTCAGCAGAGCTCATGAATGGCAATAGTGAGTTCAGTAGAATCTCTATGGTCTCTATATGAGCCTCAGATTCCTTTGGTTCCTCAATAGGGAACTCCTTAGTGGCTAGTGGACGTCCATTGAGATCTTCCTTATTGGAAATCACTGTCTTTTCTTCCTCTCCAGGTTCGACCATGTTGGTTATAGTTATGGCCTTGCACTCTCTTTTAGGGTCCTCTTCTATATTGTTTGGGAGAGTACTTGGAGGAGTTTTGGCCACTCTTTTACTCAGTTGACCCACTTGTGCCTCCAAATTTCTAATGGAGGACCTTGTTTTAGTCATGAAACTGAGAGTGGTCTTAGATAGATCAGAGACTATGGTTGCTAAGTCAGAGTGGCTTTGCTTAGAATTCTCTTTCTGTTGCTCAGAAGATGATGGGAAAGGCTTGCTATTGCCAAACCTATTTCTTCCACCATTATTATTGTTGAAACCTTAATTAGGCTTCTGCTGATCCTTCCATGAGAAATTAGGATGATTCCTCCATGAAGGATTATAGGTGTTTCCATAGGATTCTCCCATGTAATTCATCTCTTCCATTGCAGGATTCTCAGGGTCATAAGCTTCTCCTTCAAAGGAAGCTTCTTTAGTACTGCCGGATGCAGGTTGCATTCAAGTCAGACTCTAAGAAATCATATTGACTTGCTGAGTCATTATTTTATTCTGAGCCAATATGGCATTCAGAGTATCAATCTCAAGAACTCCTTTCTTCTGAGTTGTCCCATTATTCACAGGATTTCTTTCAGAAGTGTACATGAACTGGTTATTTACAACCATTTCAATGAGTTCCTGGGCTTCTTGACGATAGGATTTTCTATCAGAAAAGAAATTCACAAATATTTTATCGCGTTGTAAGTATTGTTTCTAAACCAATAGAGAATCCTTTCGTGTAAAAGTTTGGTTGTCACAAGTAACAAAACCCAATAAAAATTTATAATCGAAGTATTTAAACCTCGGGTCGTCTTCTCAAGGAGTTGCAAGGCAGTATGATTTATTATTGGTTATAAGTAAAAGTGTATTTTTGGATTTTTGAATTAAGGAGCAAGTAATTTAAATGACAAGAAAAATAAACTAATAATAATAAAATAAATTCTTGGCAAGGTATAAGAAATTTAGGTCCTATCCTAGTTACCCTTATCAGGTGTGAAAAGAATTGGATTCCGCTCCCACTTTTAATTAACCCTTGCTAAACAAAGGAAAGCCAAGTAGACAAATTAATTTGATCCTCATGTCCTAGTCAACTCCTATGGAGAGACTAGAGTTATTGGAGTACAAATTAACCAGCAAAGAATTCCAATTTCAATCAACAGCTGAGTTTGATAACTCAAGTGTTATAAATTGCTTAACCAAAACCAAAAGGGGAAAATAAATCTAAATTGAATTGAAATCATTCACAAATAAATTAAAGCAAAAATCAAATCTGAAATACCTCAAAATATATTAATTAAGAAAATCATAACATGAATGGTCCATAAGCCAAATCTGGAAGATAAATATCAATTAAAGTAATGAAGTGAATAAAACTAAAAAGTAAATTAAAGGAACATTGAACCTGTGATTGTAGAGAAATAATCCTAAACTTGAAAGGAATCCTAATCCTAATCCTAAGAGAGAGGAGAGAACCTCTCTCTAAAAACTACATCTAAAACCTAAAATTATAAATTATTCAGTTGCATCTCCCTCTCTCCTTTTGATTCCCCCATTCTCTGGCTTATATTCTATGTTTCTGGCTTGGATTTGGGCCAAAAAAGGGTCCAGAAAATCGCTGGGGGCGTTTTCTGCAGATTTTTGCACCTGGCGTCTGTCACGCATCCGCGTGGGTCACGCATTCGCGTCATCTGGGAGTTTTCCTTGTCACGCATACGCGTGACCGACGCGTACGCGTCAATTGCGTTCTGCTCAAGGCACGCGTCCGCATCATCCACGCGTTCACGTCGCTGCATTTTCGCGCTAGGCACGTGTTCGCGTCGTCTACGCGTTCGTGTCGCTGCCTTTTTCTTTAAAACTCCATTTTTGTGCTTTTCTTCCATTTTTGTATGTTTTCTTTTTGTCCTTTGAGCCATTCCTACCCTATGAGATCTGAAAATACTTAACACACAAATCACGGCATCGAATGGTAATAAAAAGGTAATTAAAATTAATATTTTTAAAGCATAGGAAACATGTTTTTCACTTATATCATAAAATAAGGAAGGGAAAGTAGAACCATGCAATTTACATGAATAAGTGGGTGAAGGATTGAATAAATCACTTAAATTAAGCACAAAATATATCATAAAATATGGGTTTATCAACCTCCCCACACTTAAACAATAGCATGTCCTCATGCTAAATCTAAGAGAAAGAGTAAAGTTAGAATGGTGGAATCTCATGCAATGCAATCTATTCTAAATGTAAACTACCTATATGAATCATGCAATTTTAATTATCACCCACCTATATATATAGAGCTTACATGTGGTTAATTTAATTCATATTTTCAAGGAATCATATATGCATAGCCAAACCTAAATCATGTTAAAGCACTGTCACAATTGAGTTGGGTAAAAATATTTCATAAGCTTGCAAGACAATTAAATATTTAAACAGAGATATATGGTGATGAACTATTGAACCCTCACTGAATTTGTGTTTACTCTCTAGTCACTCAGTGTTTGGGGTTAATCACTCTATTCTTTTCTATTCTTGCTTTCTAAGACTTTGTTCTTCATCTAACCAATCAACAAATATTGAATATAGACATACAAAGATCATGAGGTCTTTTAAAGGTTGTAATGGGGCCAAGGTAAGGGTAAGGGTATATATATGAGGCTAAGTGAGCTAACAAAGTTGAATCCTTAATTAGTCTAAGATCTCACCTAACGTACACATATTCCATATACATTATAATTTCCTTGGGATTCCAAATTTTTTTCACTTTCTTAATACATACTCATGTACCAAATTCAATTTTTTTTATTCTTATATCATGTGCATTGATTTCTTCACTAAAGTTATTATTGGGGTAATTTTATCCCCTTATTTACTTATTTAACTAAAAAAATTTTTTTATGAAATACAAACAGAACATATATCAATGCACATGGTATTTTTATTTATTTTGGTTTTATATGAGTATGCTCCCAAAATCCTTATTATCTTATTGAGTTAATCCTTTTCCTATCAACCCATGTTCCCATGTTTTCCCACACTTAGTGGATACACAATCTCTATCTTAAGCTAACCAAAGATTCAACTTGGGGTATTTAATTTGTTTTTTCTGCTTAAGGCTAGTAATGTGGTTATAGAACAGAAGGGGATTTAAAAGGCTCAAGGGGGCTAACAAGGGTGATGTGAAAGGTAGGCTTATTTGGGATAAGTAAGGAAAAATTAAAATGATGGCCTCAATCATCTCTTGGTATGTATCTATATTCTATATTGGATATATAGATTAAAACAAAGTCAAGATCACCAGAATAAAAAAAGAAGGGCGAACACACAAGAATGAAATAATTATGGTTAAATAATGTAACCATGCAAATAGGCTCAAAAACTCACAGGTTGTGTGTTCTCTAGCTCAAAAACCATATATCAGTTATGTATGTCATGCAAGTAGAAATCAAAAGTTCCCATTATTCTCAATGTGAATCTTAGGGTGGCCCTTAAAATCTTAGTGTTCTTCCTTGAAAAATGTTGTCAGCTTAACTAACATGTAATGCTATATATATAAAACGTGTGTGGATTTTTGTGATTCTATTGCACTAAAGTTTTTAGTTTACTCTTTTTTATTTTCAATTAATCCAAGTTATCGTATGCTATAAGGGTAAACTTAACTAATTAATCTATATGTTTTATATCACAACTTAATAACTAAAATTGCAGCTAGACTAAACTAAATATCTAATATATAAACTAAAGTACAAAGTGCAGAAATACAGTAAAAATACAGCAAAAAAAGTGTGCAAGTACTGAAAGATAAAAATAAAAATAAATAAAAATATAGAAAAATAAGCAAAATAGGATAAAAGAGTCTGAAAAGTGGTTCACCAAAATAAAATACGCCAGAGATGGCGACCTCCCCACACTAATGGTCCATAAGCCAAATCTGGAAGATAAATATTAATTAAAATAATGAAGTGAATAAAACTAAAAAGTAAATTAAAGGAACATTGAACCTGTGATTGTAGAGAAATAATCCTAAACATGAAAGGAATCCTAATCCTAATCCTAAGAGAGAGGAGAGAACCTCTCTCTCTAAAAACTACATCTAAAACCTAAAATTATGAATTATTCAGTTGCATCTCCCTCTCATCAGCCAGCTCCCAAGGCACGTCAGCTCGGCGGCCTAGCTGGGTAATCAGATAAGGGAAAGGGAGAGTGCCTCTGACATGGACCCTGGCCATATATTACCAGATGAAACGTGGAAGATACAGGTTCTTACCCTCCATCACACACCAGATGAGGGTAATCATAGTAGTGGGCACCTCTGTCTCATGAGTGCTCGGCATCACATAATTACTCAGGATCTACTGCCAAAGCCGAGCCTCATCATTCAAATATATCAGCTTAATTCCCTTAGGCATCACTGTGTTCTTTCCCATGACCCATGGGGTAGTAGAATCAATGGTTATTCTCTTCTTGACTGCATCCCAATCAAATCTCATGTGTATCATATCCCCTTCAGCCATTTGGTAACCGACAGGCTGATCAGACTTAGGCTGAAGCCGGAGGATGTCCTCAATAGCTTCCTCAGTCACCAGAATCTGTTTCCCTCTGAGGTGCACTGCATCCATGGAGGTCTTAAAATAGTTACAATAAAATTCTCTGACCCAGGAGGCATTGACCTCTGTCAAGTTCCTTTCCATGAAGAACCAACCTCGTTGTTTAATCTGTTCGGAAGTGTAAAGGGTGAGTTCTTCTGGAATTTTAAGAGTTCTCTCCAGGTAGAGGTTCCTGGCAGTGGCAAATACTGGATACTTGAGCTCACAGTATCTGTTTGCAAATTTTATTGGATCTGTGGCAGTGAGGAGCTAGTCGGCCTTTTCCTGCGGGGTAAAGTTCTTTTCCCGCCAGGAATCATCGTGAAGGATATCCAGGGTAGAGGTAGAAGATTCTCCTCTTTTCCGTTTGCCTGTGGTAGCCTTGCCTTTTCCTTTCCTTTGGGGATCAGACATCCTGAAAAGCAGAAGTAGCAGGATATAATTGAAGAACTAAAGCAGGAAAACAAGTAGGCAAGTAAGGTTTGTCAATGTAAGCATAAAGGCAAAAGAACAATAGAGGCATGAAATGAGTGGAATATGTGTATAAATTGGAGTGTGTTCGAGTTAAAAGTCTGAGGGTAAAAATCACAATCCAAAATATAATAGAAGTGGATTTCAAGTTAATTAGGAAAAATAGTAATCATGCCTTGAGTTAGAAAGTTAAAGTAGTTAGGTAAAAACCAAAAGAAGTTAGAAAGTGGAGCTGGTTAGGAGTTAAAAAGGAAGTTAAAGTGAGTGGCAGGAGAATTGTTTGCCTAGTTACCAAGAAATGCACAAAGTTGAGGAACATTTAACTCATATTCAAGCAAGGATTGCAGTTTATTGATGATAATTCTGATAAATAAAGTAAGTTTAAAAGGAGTATAAAATCACCAATAAGCAATTTAGGACTCAGGGAACAAAAAGGAATAAAAATGCTAGCCCGTGCATTCATGAATTGGTTTGATTGTAGCCAAGTAATGCAAAATAATGAGTTTCAAACTAATACATGAGTAGATTAAACCATAAATTTGCAAAAAATTGGGCAGTATTCCGGCTAAAATTGGATGTACCCGGGTAGTAAACAGCAGAAAAATTAAGTTCATATGAAAATAAATGGTGCTGAAAAGATTAACAAATGGCAAAAAATTAAAGAACGGTTTTAACAGCAACATCAACATATGAACAGCACATCATCATATCAAGTTCAGAATTGCGAATCGGATAAAAACAGTTAGCAAGAACGGTGCAATTATCAGGCCTAAATGCACTAACCACATCCTAGCTACCTAACCACCTAAAATCCACTACAATCATGCATCTCTAACTATCCTAATTTTGTAAAAAATTCAAAAAAACTAATTAACGGAAAACAGGAATCAATGTTTGATGGAACCTGGTGCGTAGAGGAATAAAAGTATGGAACAGAGAGATGGTGGGAATGTGGTGGTGGTGGCTGGTGGTGCAGCGGTGAAGGGAAGGTGGCGCTGCGGCGTTCTGTGGTGGCGGCAGGGGTGGTTTGGTGGTGCTGGGTTAGGATTGGGTGAGAGGGGGGAAGAAGAATGGGGCGAGGGTTGTGGTTTATTCGGTGGTGGCACGGTGGAGGTGGCTCGAGGCTGGGGTGGCAGCGGTGGTGGTTGTGGAGGGAGGAGGAAGGTTAAGGGTGAGGGGGAAAGAGAGAAGGGGGTGAGGGTTGGGTTGTGGTGGCGGGTGGTTGCGGGGTGGTGGTGGTTCGGGCCTGGCGGCAGTGGGGTTTTGGTGGTTGTGGAGGGGGGAGGAAAAGAGGTTGCAGTTGGGGGGTGGGGGGTTTTCGCGTGAGTGGGTAGGGTTTCACGTGAAGGGAGGTTAGTGTTTTTGAATCCACGTGAACGCGTGGAGCACGGGATCGCGTGATTTTGGGCGAAAAGGGTGTCGACGCAAACGCGTCATTGATGCGATCGCGTGTATTAGGTAAAAGGTAAGGGATGCGTACGCGTGAATCACGTGAACGCGTCGCTGAAAATTGTGCTAGGCACAATTTTCAGCGAAGTTTTGGCGCAACTCTCTGTTTCCAATGGGGTCTATGAAATCCACGCGACGCGGATGCGTCGCTCACGCTTTCGCGTGGGATGTGCGTAGTGCACGTGACGCGTTTGCGTCAGGGACGCGAACGCATGGGCCAAATTGTGCTAAAGGCACACCAGCTGCACGATTCCAGCCTAACTTTCTGGGCATTAGATCTTTACGCCGATATCCATTCGACGCCCACGCGTGGCTTGTGCGCTCGCGTGGGTTTTTTTTTATGCAATTATGCAGTATGTAATATGCAGTGCTAATGTAGATGCTATGAATAATTCCAGGTTCAATAAAAGTAAAATAAAAATAAAAATAAACAAAAATGAAATAAAATTGAAGAAGGAACGATCATACCATGGTGGGTTGTCTCCCACCTAGCACTTTTAGTTAAAGTCCTTAAGTTGGACTTTTGATGAGCTTCCTGCTATGGTGGCTTGTGCTTGAATTCATCCAAAAATCTACACCACTGTTTCGAATACCAACAGCCTCCGGGGTCCCAAACTAGGCAAGTAAAGCCTTTGAGTAAGTGCAAACAGGTTCTCAGGTTCCCGGGCTGTTGAATGTCAAAATAGATTCCAGGATCCCAAACCTTGCTCTTATACCCGCCTTTGTCCTGATTTATATTTTTCCAGCCGGGCGGTTTGGAAGTTACATTCTCACCAAGATGGCCAAACATTCTCCGATACCCATTCAATTTAACTCGAAACCAATCCTTACACGTCAGATCGCAGCGTGGAACCTTATTGAATCTTGCATACCAGCCTTGATCACGAACCATTTCCCTATTACTCTTAAAGCCGCAAAGAGCTCTAAGCTGACCATCTGTTTCAAGTAAACCATATTCAAGTGGAAAAGTAAAGATAAAAGCTAAGGATTTTACCCACTTGAAGTTTGTATTGGGCAGTAATGGCATTGGAATAGGTGCTTCTAGTGGTTTTTGATGACATGTCACCATGTCATGTTTTTCTATGCTTATTCATACAAGAAATTGATGATTTGTGCTTGAATAATGAATGCTTTTGTACTTAAATGGTATATTTCCTTGATCTTTTGATTTTATAAATCTTGTAGGAAATAAGAAGAAAAAGAAGCAAAAAGCACAAAATAAGCTAAAAAGGAGAAAAAAAGAGCTTTGGGGCACACTTTGAAGTTGGAGCACACTTTGGAGGCTTAGGCCACACTTTTAAAAGCGTGGCCCATGACCAAATTAAAGGAGATTGGCAATCAGCACACAAAGCTCCGCTCTTGCCAAGAGCAGAGCATTATCGTGATGCAAAGGGCTATAACTTAAGCTATAGATGTCCGATTGATGTGCTTCCAGTTGCGTTAGAAAGCTGAAATTTAGAGCTTTCCAACGATATATGGCAATCCATATTTGGCATGAAATTGAGGCATGAGTGAAATGCATCTTTAAGGGCCAAAAACAAGTAAAAAATCAGCCAATGCTTCCACCAAGGTTCAAAACTGGAGCCTCACTCCAAAGCAAAGTAGCGCTCTCAAGGAGAGCACAACGCTCTCTTGGAGAGCATTGTCGTGCTCTCTCCCAAAGAAAATGCAAGGAAATTGGGCAAGAGTGCAATCCCCAAGGCTTGAACACGGATACCTCACCAAGGAAGCAAGGATGCTACGCTCTTGGGGAGAGCCGAGCGCTACATTGACACAGCCAGAGAGCATTGTTGCGCGCACCAAAAGGGCCAAGGAAACAAGCACCAATGCTGCACTCTTAGTGAGAGTCGAGCATTGCCCTGGGAGTGTCACCCATGGGACAAAATTCAACCAAAATTCCATTTAAATTCAATTCCTCACCAAATTGAATCAAGGCCAACCAAACCCATCTCTCTTCAAATCTAAAGCAAGCAAAGCCTACATCATCACTCAAAGTCACAAGAACAAGCTAGAATTAGGATTTTCATTTAATTTGTTTTTCATTTCAATTTCATTTTATTTTCATTTTGTAAAAAGCCTATATAAAGGCATCATTCTCATTTTCATAGGGAGGTCAGCTCCATTAGAGGGCATAGGAGATGGGCTCTAATAGAGAGCATTGAGAGGCTGGCTCCAATAGGGAGCAAGTAGAATAGAGAGCTCACTTTTACATCTTAGCTTGAATTGGAGAATTGAAGGAATTCTGTTTCAATTCTCACTCTGAAATCTCTTTGTTCTTCTTCTAGAAAATTCAAATTTCATTTGCTGTTTTAAATCTTCTTCTTCTGCAACTTTAGCTTTTCTGTTTTGGATCTTGAATTGAGGGTGAAGAGCTCTATGATGCACGGAAAACTTGTCTCATAACAAATTTTCTTCGGCAAGTGTACCAAATTTGTCGTCAAGTAAAAACTCACAATAGAGTGAGGTCGAATCCCACAGAGATTGATTGATCAAGCAACTTTAATTAGAGGAATGTTCTAGTTGAGCGAATCAGAATTTGGGTTGAGAATTGTAGAAAATTAAATGGCGGGAAAGTAAATAACAGAAAAGTAAATGCTTGAAATAAAGAGCTGAATGTAGATGACGGAAAGTAAATTGCAGAATCTTAAATGGGGATGGGGTAATTGCTCATTGATGACAAGTCATCTTAGCCTGTTTCACTAGTCTTTTTCTTTGTTTTCATTTAGTTTTATGCACTTTCTTAAGCCACAAGTAAGCCAATTGTATGGAATTTCATGTTTCCTTAGATTTAATCAACTATGGATGAATTGATGCATTTTCATGAGTTTTATACCATAATTGCTTATATGACAAGAAAAAGAATAACTCTCATGATTAGAGCATAGCTTTGATGCAATTGTTGGTTGATGATAGGTAGAAGAAACCTTGGAAGAAGGTTGAGGAAAAGGGTGATAGCAAGAGGCAAGAGGAAGGACTCACATTTGAGCCAAAGTTTGCCTCAAACTTGGGCTCAAATGTGAGGAAGAGTGCAACCACACCCTGGAGAAGAGCCAACGTTTGCCTCAAACGTGAGGTCAAACATTGGCGCCAAAAAGAAGAGAAAGAGCACTCCTGGACATGGCAACGTTTGAGCCAACGTTTGCCTCAAACGTGAGGTCAAACGTTGGCTACAGTTTGGCAAGGAAGAGCAAGCAAAAGCACCCCTGAAGCAAGCCAACGTTTGCGCCAACGTTTGCCTCAAACGTTGGGTCAAACGTTGGCGCCATTTTAGCATGAAGAAGAGTCCATGATTTATGAGTTAATTGAGCCACGTTTGCGCCAACGTTTGCCTCAAACGTTGGCCAAAAAGAGAGCATGGGGAGATCCACGTTTGAGCTCACGTTTGACCTCAAACGTTGAGCCAAACGTGGATGACAGCATCCTGGCCTAGCTGCATAAGTTTACACAAGTGACGTTTGAGTCAACGTTTGCCTCAAACGTTGACTCAAACGTGAATGGTTCATGGCCCGGCTCACTAATGGATTTCTTCCCAGCACCAAGAGCAATCAACGGAGGCCACTATCAACCCAATTCCATCAAGACTAAAGGCCCAATTCAAGGCTTAATGATCATTTGAAGAAAGTGTATAAATAGCTTAGGATTTGAAGTTTTAGAGAGCTTTTCGTTTAGAGTTTTCTTTAAGAATTTTCATAGTATTCACAGTAGAGAACTTTTGGTTTTTGAGCTATTTGGAGATTTAGAGTCTTGGGTGTTGAAGAATTGAGGAAATTCTGTCTCAATCTCACCTTGAGATCTCTTTCTGTTTCTTTCACTGCACCATTGGAGAATTGAGATTTGAATCCAAGTTTTCTTCTGTTTTGATTTCTAATCTCTTGCAATTGAATTCTAAATTTGGATCTAAGAAGGCAGTGAGATCTAGACTTGGTTATCTAGTCTCTTGAGTCCTGAGATCTACATCTTTCAATTTCAATTTCCTTGCTACATTACTACACCAAGTTTATCTTCATTTGCATTTAAGATCCTATTTAATGGAATCCATCTTCTACGTTTCTGTTTGTTGAGATTTACTGTTTTCTTGTTTAATTTTTACAATCCCACATCCCTGACCCATTTACAATTCAAGCCATTTACATTTCTTGCACTCTAAGATTCTGCAATTTACATTTCTTGCGTACTAAGTTTCTGCCATTTAATTTCTTGTTCTTTAAGATTCAGCACTTTTATTTTCTGTTTTCTTTAATTTCCTGCAATTTACCCCTCTCCCTTTATTTTTCATGCAATTTAATTTCTGTTAATCACAAATCACTCAACCAACACTTGATCCGCTTGACTAAATCAACCACTAAACTAAAATTGCTCAATCCTTCAATCCTTGTGGGATCGACCTCACTCCCGTGAGTTTTATTACTTGATGCGACCCGGTGCACTTGCCGGTGAGTTTTGTGTCGGATCGTTTTCCGCACATCAAGTTTTTGGCGCCGTTGCCGGGGATTGAATAGATTGACAATGATTAAGTGAGGTGGTAGTTTAGATCAAGCACTTTTTCTTTTCTGTTTCTCTAATTTTTGACTGACACACTAACTGTTTGAAATTTTGCTTAGACTAAACTTCATTCTAGCAATAGATTGAAGTGTTACTGGTGGTGTTTCTTTTGTTTTGTTTGTATGTCAGATACAGGGAGAACTACTCCTATCTTATCTGAAGCTGACCAGAGAACTCTCAGGAGATTAAGAAGAGCTGAGAGAGGAAAAGGTATTGTTGGAGAGGAAGAATCTGAGGAAGAATATCATGAGATGGAAGGAGATCCATCTAATCCCAATCCACCACAGAGGAGAGTGTTAGCCTCCTACACTTTTGCAAATCCCAGACATTGTGGAAGCAGCATCTTAACTCCCAATGTCAATGCAAACAACTTCGAGCTAAAACCACAACTCATTACACTTATCCAGAACAATTGTTCCTATGGAGGCAGCCCATTGGAAGATCCCAACCAACATCTATCTACCTTCTTAAGGATTTGTGACACTATCAAATCCAATGGCGTGAATCCTGAAACCTACAAGCTTCTGCTGTTCCCGTTCTCATTAAGGGACAAGGCCGCACAATGGCTTGAAACTTTTTCCCAAGGAAGTATCACTAGTTGGGATGACTTGGTGACCAAATTTCTAGCCAAATTCTATCCACCCCAAAGAGTCATCAGGCTGAAAACCGAGGTGCAGACATTTACACAATTAGATGCCGAATCCTTGTATGAAGCATGGGAGAGGTACAAAGCTTTAATCAGAAAGTGTCCCCCAGAGATGTTCAATGAATGGGACGTGCTGCAAAATTTCTATGAAGGCCTGACATTGAAATCTCAAGAGGCATTAGATCATTCTGCTGGAGGTTCAATACAACTGATGAAAACTGCTGAGGAAGCCCAGAATCTTGTGGACTTGGTGGCCAACAATCAATATTTCTTTGCTCATCAAAGAAATCGCCAACCATCACATAGAAAGAGGGTATTAGAACTGGAAGGAGTAGACTCCATTTTGGCTCAAAACAAGATGAGGAAACAACAAATTCAACAACAGTTTGAACAAATGGCCAAGAGGATTGATAGCCTCCAAGTTGCAGCAGTTAACACAAGCCAACCATCATCCACATGGGTGCAAAATGAAGAAACTCAAGAGGAGCAGCAGCAAGAACAAGTCCAGTACATGCACAACCAAAATTCTGGACAGAATGAAGTGTATGGTGACACATATAATCCATCCTGGAAGAACCACCCAAACCTCAGATGGGGAGATAATCACAACCAGAGTCAACAACCATGGCAGAGGAACTCAAACCAAAACACTTCAAGAAACAACCAAAGCCACACCCAGCAGCAAACTAACCAAAACCCTTACAGAAAACCTCAAAACAACTACTCCAACCCCAGCCATTATCAATCCAATAACCAACCCATCAACCAAAATGCCTACCATCCACCATCCACACCTCACAACCCACCACAAGTATCACTAGAATCTCAAAGAATCACTAACTTGGAAACCTTGATGGACAAGATGTGGAAACACCAAGAAATGACAACCAAGAACCATGAAGCTTCCATGAAGAGCTTAGAGAGGTAGATTGGGCAAATCTCCAAACAGATTTCTGTTGAGAAACCTTTAAGCTCACTTCCGAGTGACACCATTCCTAATCCAAAAGAAGAGTGCAAAGCTATACAATTACGGAGTGGAAAAACATTGATAGACAACAAAAAGGAGGTGACCAAGAAGCCTTTGGATAGCAACAAAGAACCATCAGAGAAAAGGGAAGCTAGCAATGAGGACATGACAACAAGAAGAAATGTCCCAGAAAAACTCAAAGAGAAAGACAACCAGCGACATAATTCAAAGGAAGTAATTCAAGGACAGCAGCAAGGGGTAAAGATCATTACACCTCCACTACCATACCCTCAGAGGTTCAACAAAGAAACCAAGGATCAACACTTCCGCAAGTTCCTGGAAACTTTCAAGAAGCTGGAAATCAACATTCCCCTAGCTGAAGCATTGGAACAGATGCCCTTATATGCCAAGTTCTTGAAGGAACTCATTAACAAGAAAAGAAGCTGGTTGGAGAAGGAAACTATACTTCTCACTGAAGAATGTAGCGCGGTGCTTCAAAAGGGAATCCCACCGAAGCTTAAAGATCCAGGAAGTTTTGTAGTTGCTTGCACCATAGGCAACATGATATTAGACAAGGCTCTTTGTGATCTCGGAGCTAGCATCAACCTAATGCCCCTGTCTATGATGAGAAAGCTTGCTATAGAAGAACTCAAACCCACCAGGATGTCACTAGTCATGGCTGACAGATCGATCAAGACACCCAATGGAATTGTGGAAAACCTGTTGGTGAAGGTTGGGGAGTTTATTTTTTCAGCAGATTTTGTAATTTTGGATACTGAGGAGGAAGGAAACAACTCAATCATTTTGGGAAGGCCATTTCTAGCCACAGCAAGAGCCATCATTGATGTAGAAAAAGGAGAGATGATCTTCAAGGTCCACAATGAACAAATGGTCATAAATGTTTTCAAGTCAATGCAACACATCCCTGAGCAAGAGGATTACATGAGAGTGGATATGATAGAGAGTTTGGTGGAAGAAATGTTGGAAGATAATCCTCAAGAGCAAGACGAAAATCAAGAGACAACAGAGGAACAAGTAGCCGAGATGTCTACTGAGCAAGAGGAAAAACAAGACAAGAAAGAAGAAGTATGAAAACAAGAACTAAAGCCACTACCCACCCATCTCAAATATGCATTCCTGGGTGCATCAGAGAGCTTCCCAGTGATCATCAATTCGTCATTAACAAAAAAAGAAGAAGGAGAACTTCTTGACGTACTCAAAGCTCACAAAGACGCTTTAGGATGGACCATTGACGACCTGAGAGGCATCAGCCCTGCAGTATGTATGCATAAGATCCTCTTGGAAGATAACTCCAAGCCAGTAGTTCAACCTCAAAGGAGGCTAAATCCCACGATGAAGGAAGTTGTCCAGAAGGAAGTAATGAAGTTGTGGAATGCAGGGATAATCTTCCCAATATCCGACAGCTCATGGGTAAGCCCAGTCCAAGTTGTACCAAAGAAAGGAGGAATGACGGTCATCACCAATGAGAAGAATGAGTTAATCCCTACTAGAACAGTGACTGGGTGGAGGATGTGCATAGACTATAGAAGATTGAATGACGCCACCAAGAAAGATCATTTTCCTCTCCCATTCATTGATCAGATGCTGGAAAGATTGGCCGGCCATGCCTATTATTGCTTTTTGGACGGATATTCTGGGTATAATCAGATCGTGGTGGACCCCAAGGATCAAGAGAAGACTGCCTTTACATGCCCATTTGGAGTCTTTGCATACAGGAGGATGCCCTTTGGGCTTTGTAACGCCCCAGCCACATTTCAAAGGTGTATGCTCTCCATCTTCTCTGATATGGTCGAAAAGTTTCTAGAGGTCTTCATGGACGATTTCTCTGTTTTTGGTGACAATTTCAATACTTGCCTGAAACATCTAACTCTCATCTTGAAACGGTGCCAAGAAACTAATTTGGTTTTAAACTGGGAGAAATGCCATTTCATGGTGCCCGAAGGGATTGTTCTTGCCCACAAAGTCTCAAGAAAAGGGATAGAAGTTGACAAGGCAAAAGTGGAAATCATAGAGAAGCTCCCTCCACCAACTAATGTGAAATCTGTTAGAAATTTCTTGGGACATGCAGGATTTTATAGAAGGTTTATCAAGGATTTTTCTAAAATAGCTAAACCTTTGAGTAATCTGCTTATGATTGATACTCCTTTTGTTTTTGATGAAAATTGCCAGCATGCCTTTGAAACTTTAAAAAACAGGCTCACAACAGCACCAATCATCACACCCCCAAATTGGGAACTACCTTTTGAACTCATGTGTGATGCAAGTGACATTGCAATTGGTGCTGTGCTTGGACAAAAGAAGGGAAACTTGCATCACGTCATATATTATGCAAGTAAAGTATTGAATGAAGCTCAAAAAAATTACACCACAACAGAGAAGGAATTGTTGGCTGTGGTTTATGCATTTGATAAGTTCAGATCATACCTGATAGGATCCAAAATTGTGGTTTATACTGATCACGCTTCCATTAAGTACTTAATGTCAAAACAGGATGCTAAGCCAAGACTTATCAGGTGGATATTACTCTTACAAGAATTTGATATTGAAATAAAGGACAGGAAGGGCACTGAAAACCAAGTTGCTGATCATTTATCAAGACTACCACAAGAAACAATCCAAGAAGCTTCACAGCCTGTGAATGAAAGCTTCCCAGATGAACATTTGTTGCAGATTCAACAAGCACCTTGGTTTGCTGACATAGCAAACTACAAAGTAGGGAGGAAGATACCTCAAGAATTATCTAAGCAACAAGTGAAGAAGTTAATCAATGAAGCAAGGAAGTTCTTGTGGGATGAACCTTTCCTGTTCAAGACATGCTCTGATGGAGTAATTAGGAGATGTGTTCCTGAGAGTGAAATAAGAAATATACTATGGCATTGTCATGGCTCAGCCTATGGTGGACATTTTGGGCCAGAAAGAACAGCTGCAAAGATACTACAGAGCAGGTTCTATTGGCCAACTATCTTCAAAGATGCTAGAGAGTTCGTTCACCAAAGCAACGAATGCCAGAGAACAGGAGGCCTGACAAGAAGGAATGAGATGCCTCAAAACTTCATTCTGGAAGTAGAATTATTTGATTTATGGGGTATTGATTTCATGGGACCTTTCCCCCCTTCCTATTCTTTCAGATATATTTTGGTGGCAGTAGAATACGTCTCAAAGTGGGTGGAAGCCATAGCCACAACTACCTGTGATGCACAAATTGTCCTTCAATTCCTTAAGAAGCACATTTTCACGAGATATGGGGTTCCCAAGGGTCTTGTGAGTGACGGTGGTAGCCATTTTTGCAACAAACAGATGGAGAAGCTCCTCCATAAATATGGGGTAATTCATAAAGTAGCCACGCCATATCACCCCCAGACCAATGGACAGGCTGAATTGGCAAATCGGGAACTGAAGAAGATTCTGGAAAAGACGGTAGGAAGTTCAAGAAAAGATTGGGCTCGAAAGCTGGAGGATGCACTCTGGGCATACAAGACAGCTTTCAAAACTCCCATCGGGAAGTCACCCTTTCAGCTATTATATGGCAAATCATGTCACCTCCCTGTGGAGCTTGAACACAAAGCTTTTTGGGCTACTAAACTTCTAAACCTTGACTCTGAAGCAGCAGGAGAGAAAAGGTTGTTGCAGCTAAATGAGTTGGATGAATTTAGGCTAGAAGCCTATGAAAGTGCCAAGATATACAAGGAAAAAGCTAAAAGGTGGCATGACAAGAAGGTCATGAAGAAAGAATTCAAACCAGGGCAGCAAGTACTTTTGTACAACTCACGGCTCAAGATATTCCCTAGCAAGCTCAAATCTAAGTGGACTGGTCCATTTTTAGTAACCAAGGTTTTTCCCTATGGAAGTATTAAATTACTAGATGAAGCAACAAAGAGTCAATTCACAGCAAATGGTCACAGAGCAAAACTGTACTTAGGAGGACATTGGGACAAGGAAAAAGAGGTCCAGAGCTTATAACATCCTTAAAGCAAAAATTGAAGAATGTCAAGCTAGTGACATTAAAAGAGCGCTTGTTGGAAGGCAACCCAACCTGAGGTAGTCATTTTCTTTCAATAATAGTTCAATAAAAAGATTAAGTGGATTCACCTGCAGTGCAACGAGCTAAGTTTGGTGTCACACATCAAAACAATTTAAAGGAGAATGAAAGATTTTAAATTTGGTGTTCCACCAAAAATCTAGTTTAAAAACACATTCTCACTTTCTGCATGAAGGGCTGCTAGTTCCAAGCAATCAGATGAATCATTTAACCATTGATTATTTCTACTTTGTAGCTTTATTATTTTTAGCTAAGACACTAGGAATTCACATATGATCAACTCGATGCATCAAAGGTAGTGGCAAGGGACTAAGTTTGGTGTTCACACACACCAAAGTAAAGTTAAAAGCCCACAAGAAGGTCCTGCAAACTAACTAGTTATCTAAGAGCTTGAGAAACAAGCAACTTCCCGTTAATTCTGCAGGGATTCAAACACTTTCTTGGGAGGACTTCACACCATCAGTTGAGAGTAAGAAGAAGAAGCCACCAAAAGGTTGTATTGACATTTAACTCCATCAACATGCAATTTTTCAAAATTTAAAGTTTGAATATGCCTATCTTAGCAGTAACTGTTAGTTCAGTAGTTGTGCATCTTGAATATTATTGTCAATAAGTAAGCTAATCTAAATGTGTGCTTGTGTGTTTACTTTCACTTAACTAATGCATGCTTTGTCCCCTGCATCTTTTCAATTCAATAAAAGAAATGTTTGAAGCATGAAGTAAGATGGTTCATTGTTAGCTAGAAGTCAAATAATAGTAAGTGGTGGCATGTATGTGTGATTGTGTGGCAACTCATTATTAGTGAATAAAAGGAATAGATTGGTCTCTTTTTAAGAAGAAAGTAGTTCACTGTCTATGAATCTCAACAAAATAAAAGTCCTTGGGTGAAAAGAAAAACAAAAAGAGAAGAGAAAAAGCCAAAAGTGGCAACAGAACAAAAGAAAAATAAAAAGAAACAAAGCTAGACACCAATAGTTTGAACTTTAGAATATATGCCTGTGGTGTCTTTGTACTAGGATCTGCTTGGATTATTAAGTTCTTTGGAGTGCATTAACACTTGGTAACTTGGGTTAACTAACCCGAGATTATCAACTGAAATTCCACTATCAAGAGCAACCTAGCTACAAGACATTTAGTAACCCAAAGAGGTGCTGGGCATCAATGATCTAAGAAGGGATGTGAGCCAAGTGTCTAAAGTGAATAATGTGTCAAGCATAAATAAAGAAAAGAGCTTGTTACACATGACACTGAACTAAAGCTTATAAAGAAAAAATTCAGTAAACAAGGACAAAGGAATAACGAGAGGTCATAGCAGTGTCTTGCTTGATGCTTAGAGAGAACTTTCTAGGCCTACTTGTCAATAAGAAGTGAGTAGTTACATATCTGCATAAAACCCCATGAGCTACCAATAACACTCTGCTAACATGAGCATTCTCTTTTGTTTTCATTCTTTCTTCTTAATAACTCTTTTCTTGCTTGGGGACAAGCAAGTTTTAAGTTTGGTGTTGTGATGACAAGTCATCTTAGCCTAGTTTCACTAGTCTTTTTCTTTGTTTTCATTTAGTTTTATGCACTTTCTTAAGCCACAAGTAAGCCAATTGGATGGAATTTCATGTTTCCTTAGATTCAATCAACTATGGATGAATTGATGCATTTTCATGAGTTTTATACCATAATTGCTTATATGACAAGAAAAAGAATAACTCTCATGATTAGAGCATACCTTTGATGCAATTGTTGGTTGATGATAGGTAGAAGAAAACTTGGAAGAAGGTTGAGGAAAAGGGTGATAGCAAGAGGCAAGAGGAAGGACTCACGTTTGAGCCAAAGTTTGCCTCAAACTTGGGCTCAAACGTCAGGAAGAGTGCAACCACACCCTGGAGAAGAGCCAATGTTTGCGCCAACGTTTGCCTCAAACGTTGAGGCAAACGTTGGCTGAGGAAGGAGCAAGGAAGGGCAACGTTTGCGCCAATGTTTGCCTCAAACGTGAGGTCAAATGTTGGCACCAAAAAGAAGAGAAAGAGCACTCCTGGGCATGGCAACGTTTGAGCCAACGTTTGCCTCAAACGTGAGGTCAAACGTTGGCTACATTTTGGCAAGGAAGAGCAAGCAAAAGCACCCTTGAAGCAAGCCAACGTTTGCGCCAACGTTTGCCTCAAACGTTGGCGCCATTTTAGCATGAAGAAGAGTCCATGATTTATGAGTTAATTGAGCCACGTTTGCGCCAACGTTTGCCTCAAACGTTGGCCAAAAAGAGAGTATGGGGAGATCCACGTTTGAGCTCACGTTTGACCTCAAACGTTGAGCCAAACGTGGATGACAGCATCTTGGCCTAGCTGCATAAGTTTACACAAGTGATGTTTGAGTCAACGTTTGCCTCAAACGTTGACTCAAACGTGAATGGTTCATGGCCCGGTTCACTAATGGATTTCTTCCCAACACCAAGAGCAATCAACGGAGGCCACTATCAACCCAATTCCATCAAGACTAAAGGCCCAATTCAAGGCTTAATGATCATTTGAAGAAAGTGTATAAATAGCTTAGAATTTGAAGTTTTAGAGAGCTTTTCGTTTAGAGTTTTCTTTAAGAATTTTCATAGTATTCACAGTAGAGAACTTTTGGTTTTGAGCTATTTGGAGATTTGGAGTCTTGGGTGTTGAAGAATTGAGGAAATTCTGTCTCAATCTCACCTTGAGATCTCTTTCTGTTTCTTTCACTGCACCATTGGAGAATTGAGATTTGAATCCAAGTTTTCTTCTGTTTTGATTTCTAATCTCTTGCAATTGAATTCTAAATTTGGATCTAAGAAGGCAGTGAGATCTAGACTTGGTTATCTAGTCTCTTGAGTCCTGAGATCTACATCTTTCAATTTCAATTTCCTTGCTACATTGCTACACCAAGTTTATCTTCATTTGCATTTAAGATCCTGTTTAATTGAATCCATCTTCTACGTTTCTGTTTGTTGAGATTTACTGTTTTCTTGTTTAATTTTTACAATCCCACATCCTTGACCCATTTACAATTCAAGCCATTTACATTTCTTGCACTCTAAGATTCTGCAATTTACATTTCTTGCGTACTAAGTTTCTGCCATTTAATTTCTTGTTCTTTAAGATTCAGCACTTTTATTTTCTGTTTTCTTTAATTTCCTGCAATTTACCCCTCTCCCTTTATTTTTCATGCAATTTAATTTCTGTTAATCACAAATCACTCAACCAACACTTGATCCGCTTGACTAAATCAACCACTAAACTAAAATTGCTCAATCCTTCAATCCTTGTGGGATCGACCTCACTCCCGTGAGTTTTATTACTTGATGCGACCCGGTGCACTTGCCGGTGAGTTTTGTGTCGGATCATTTTCCGCACATCACTCATAAAAGTAAATGACAGAAATTAAAGAGAATGGGTAAGATCAGAAATGGGGGGTTCATTGGGCTCAGGAGATGTTGCATTCTCCAGATCAATTTCATTTTCATCTCTTCCTCAACCAATGCACTCATTGATCTTCTTGGCAATCTTAAGTGATCGAATTACAATTCCTTGTAATTCAATCTCTCAAATCTTGATCAATAGCCAATTCCTTGGTCAATTGCTCATGAGAAGAGATGAAGTATGGTCACTGATTATACCACATGCATTTCCCAAATTAAGTGTTGAGAGGATTATAGTCACATATCCATCCAAACCCAATTTGGTCCAGCATGAGAAAGCATTTCTAGCATGATCTCTTCATTCCTCTTTTAAGGTTCAGAAGAGATCCAAGTTTGAATAGCCTCTTTTCCAAGATAACTACCCAATTGGATGAAGATCGAAAGCTTTCATGTAAAATCAAGAGAAAAGATAGAAGAAGAATAATGAAAACTAGTATTGATCCATCAAATTACAACAGAGCTCCCTAACCCAATGAAAGGGGTTTAGTTATTCATAGCTCTGAAAAATGAAAACAAAGATGGAGAATACATGATGAAACTAGAAGTGCAGAGAAAGTAAAATACAGAGAGTAGTTCTATGCCAAGAGGCTCCCTATAATTTCCAACTCCCAAAATAATTCAAAGCTACTCCTATATATACTACTCTTCTGATCTTCTAGTTGGCTCTTCAAGTCTTGGGTATGGGCCTTTGGATCTTGAGTTTGAAGCAGTTATCTTCTGTATTGGGCTTGGCTTTACCTGCAGAGAGAAAGTGTGAAGTAGGCAGACACTTTAGCTCAGGACGTTAGTGGTGTTAACGTTCAGTGAAAATATGGGTTCGAGAATGTTAGTGACAATCACCTTTTTCACTAACGTTCCTCATCCAAGTAAGAGCCACGTTAACCTCAACGTTAGTGGCACAAACGTTGCCACTAACGTTGCCTCTTTGTCCTTCGCACACGTTATTGGGACTTACCTTTCCCAATGACGTTGAGAAGCCTCCTCCTTCCCTACGTTAGAGTCCACGTTAACTTAGTTAACGTGGCTCCTTAACGTAGGCTTGCCAACCTTCGAGAACATTAGTGACACTTACCTTTGTCACTAACGTTCCAATGTGCCCCTAGCTCCCACGTTAGAGTCCACGTTAACTAGGTTAACATGGCCTTTAACGTGGCTGTGCTAGCCATCTCCAACATTAGTGATAAAGGTGAATGTCACTAATGTTGGCTCATCATCTCTCCTCCTCACGTTAGCTTCCACGTTAACTAAGTTAACGTGGGAGTTAACGTGGCTCATTGTGGCTTGTGTGGGCTCCTTCCAACGTTAGTGACAATGTTAGGTGTCACTAACGTTGGCGATCACCTTCCTTCTTCACGTTAGCTTCCACGTTAACTAGGTTAACGTGGGAGTTAACGTGGCTTAATGGGGCTTGTGTGGGTTAATCCCAACGTTGGTGACAATGTTTGGTGTCACTAACATTGTCGATCACCTACTTTCTTCTTGTTAGCTTCCACGTTAACTAGGTTAACGTGAAAGTTAACGTGGCTTATTGTGACTTGGCCAACGTTAGTGACAAAGTTGAATGTCACTAACGTTGGCTTCCCCTTTACTTCTTAACGTTAGTTAACGTGGCTCTTAATGTGACCACTTATGAGCTTGGTCCAACTTTAGTGACAAAGGTAAGTGTCACTAACATTGGCTCCATTTCCTTTCCTCCACGTTAGAGTTCACGTTAACTTAGTTAACGTGACTCTTAACGTGGGCAATGATGGCTTCGAGAGCGTTATTGGCGATTACTTTTCTCATTAACTTTGCAAGTTACTCTCATTCCACGTTAGGAGTTACGTTAATTAGATTAACGTGGCTGCTAACGTGGTTCTTCCTTGCTTCCTTTGTCCTGAAATCAAGCAATAGAGTGCATCAAAGTTCTAGTCCAACTCATGGGAAATACAACATCCAATTTGTCGTTAAATTCATGCAAAATCGTCATGAAATCATGTAAAGTGCACAATGTATGCTTGAATCAAGATGTAAGTGAATATCTACCCAAAACTAGCTTGTTTTCTAAGGAAATGCATGAAACTACCCTAAAAACAGTAAAGAAAAGGTCAGTAAAACTGGCCAAAATGCCCTGGCATCACAACACCAAACTTAAAGCTTGCTTGTCCCTAAGCAAGTACTGGAATAAGAGAATGATGAATGGAATGTGATGACATGTCACCATGTCATGTTTTTCTATGCTTTTTCCTTTGTTTTCAATAGGAATATTGCACCTTCTTGAGCCAAAAGCAAGCCAATTTGGTAGATTTTCATGTTTCCTTTGATTTAATCAACCATGTATGAATTCATGCTATTTCATGAGATTTTATGCTATAATTGTCATATATTATGAAAGAATGAATATCTCATGATTTTGAGCATAGCTTTGATGTGTTTGGTTGATTAATGATAGGTGAAGAAAGCTTGGAGAAAGGTTGAAGCAAGAAGGAATGGCTAGGAGTAAAGAGAGGACAATGGAATAAGTGAAAATGAACCAGGAAGCAAAAAGTTGGACCAAAAGTTAGCCTCAAACTTTTGCACAAACTTTTGGGTGAAAAGTTAGCCCCAACGTTAGCCCCTAACTTTTGGGCTAACGTTGGCACATGAAAGTTACTCCCTGGGCACCAAACGTTTGCGCCAACATTAGCCTCTAACTTTTGGGCTAACGTTGGCACATGAAAAACACAAAGGGAGAGCAAAAGTTTGCGCCAACGTTAGCCCCTAACTTTTTGGCTAACGTTGGCGCCATGAGTGTGCAAGGGGTATACTTCCAACAAGAATAACTTGAGCTACAGAGCTCCAAATGAGGTGATTCAAGAAGCATTGGAAAGTAGGAATCAAGAGCTTTCCAAGCATATATGGCACTGCATGGTGGACACTAAAATTGAGGGAGAAAACCGCCCCGCAATGTGCATAAACGAACATGGTGGCAACCTGCAGTGAGGCCAACTGACCTCTGCACCTTCAACGGAGTATAACTTGAGCTGTAGAGCTCCAATTGATGCGCTTCCAACGGCAATGGAAAGTAGACATTCAGGGATTTCCAACAATGTATAATAGTATGGGGTGGACAATACGTTTGAGCCTCCAGAACTGGCGTTTTCGCCAACGTTTGAGGCAAACTTTACCTCAAACGTTGCACACCAAAGCCAGCAACCATGCCCTCTTCAAATGATCATAACTTGAGTTGTAGATGTCCAATTGAGGAGATTCCAAGTGGGTTAGAAAGCTGACATTTAGAGCTTTCTAACCATATATGATAGTCTATATTGGGCATAAAATTGGCAACATGACAAGAGGACAAAGTTGGCGCCATAACTGTGCATAAGGGAGGCCAACGTTGGAGCAAAAGTTAGACCCCAAACTTTTGCCCCAACGTTGGTATCAGCAAAATATGAGGGCTGATATGAAAAGTTAGAGTAAAAGTTTGCCTCAAACTTTTACTCAAACTTTTACTCAAGCTTTTGCAAATTCAAACCCGGTTCACTTCGGTTCCTCCTCAAACTCCAAGAGCAATCAACCAAGGCCTCTATCAACCCAATTCCATCAAGAGCAAGGGCCCATGATCATCACTCAAAGGCACAAGAAATAGATAAAATAGGAATTTCATTTAATTGTAATTTGTTTTTAATTTCATTTTCATTTCCATTTTGTAAAGCCTATATAAGGCATCATTTTCATATTTGTGAGGAGGCTGGCTCTGCTAGAGCATTAGGAGTAGGGTAGAATAGAAAGTCCCCTTTGATACACTTTTCTGCAATTATCATTTTCTAACTTTGAATTCAGTTTTCTGAAATCTCAGTTTCTACAAGTCTCTGCTACACTTTTCTTTCCTGCAAGTCAAATTTCATCTAAGCTTTGATCTATTGCTCTCTTTAATTTCCAGCACCCTCTCCCCTTTACATTTCATGCAATTTACATTTCTTGCTATTTAAGTTTCTGCAATTTACATTTCTTGCTCTTTAAGCTTCTGCCCATTTACATTCTGCAACTTTAATTTCCCTGCAATTTTTACCTTCTGTTGCTCAACTTCACACAATTCACTCAATGTTAGCTTGACTAAACTAATCACCCACTAAAGTTGCTTGATCCATCAATCCCTGTGGGATCGACCTCACTCTAAGTGAGTTATTACTACTTGATGCGACCCGGTATACTTGCCGGTTAGATTTGGGTGTTTTGGAGAAATTCGTTTCTCCACAAAAATATCCCATCAAGTTTTTGGCGCCGTTGCCGGGGATTGATTAGATCAACAATGATTAAGTGGGTGAGAAGTCTAGATTAAGCATTTTCTTTGTTTTTGTTCTCTGCTCTAAGTTGAAACCAAGGTGTTTGAGTTATTGCCTCACTAAGAAATTCATCTCTGAGATATGAATTTCAATTCTCCTTGGTGTTGTGTTTTACAAAATTCAAATGGAGTTCAACTCATCTTATGATCAAACAAATTTTATGGGATATTGCCTATCATCACCAATCTCTAATGGTGGCTGGGAATATCACCAAGAGAATACACATTCTGAGCACTCCAATTCATGGAGATTTGCTTCACAACCACAAGATGAGAAAGAAAATCATATGGGATATTTCCCTCCACCACAAAATGATGCAAGTCATGATTCTAATGGTGGTTGGGAAGGGAATTCTAGTGCTCCATATGATAATCATCCAAAGATATCATCACTTGACCATACTTCAACCGAAAGCCCCTTTCAAAACTCACCACCCACACAAACTTCCATGAACCACTCAAGGCTTTCAGAGCTTGAGTCCAAGCTCGAAAAATATGGGAAAGAAGCACAAATATCCTAGAAAAGGCAAGAAGATTTCTTCAAAAATATGAATGGAGAAGTAGAGAAAATAAGGAGGAGCTTAGAACCACTGAGCAAGAAAAAATGAAGGCCAATTGATGGATATGAAGGAGAAAGTGGAAGAGCAAGATAAGGAGGCCACTACATCAAGTGAACTTTCAATAAAGAATGAGGTGGTTGAACCTGAAACTGCACTTGAGACGACAAGAGAACATGAAGACTCACAACTCTCACAAACCTCCCTGGACCAAAACGACTCAACACTTGAATCCATGATTGAAAGGTATGACGAGGAGATGAAGAAATGTTGGGAAGATCAACAAACCTCCCCCATGATAGAGCTATTAAAACAAATGTTGGGTGCAAAGAAAGGAGTGGAGGAGCATGAAAGTGAGGAAGTCATTCCAGAGAATTCACACTCAAGTGAAGCAGAAAATCACATGAAGGAAGGGCTCGTGGAACCACCAATACAAGAGGCCCTTAATAAAGAAATCACTCCAATAATCACACAGCAACCATGTCTTGACATCCAAGAAGTGAAGGCAATTGACAAAAGCACCAAGAAGAGGATTGTGACCAAGATACCAAGGACAACATTCATGAGAAGGTTAACTGCAAACAATCCTCCCCCTGATCCAGCAAGCAAGATCAATCAAGCCAATTTCACAAGGGAGCTTGTTGAAAGAAGACCAAGACAGGGGACAATAACTGAAACTTCTCCCCTCTTGGAGTCATTCCTCTTAACAAACTGGAAGAAGAGGAAGAAAGTAAACAACATGTCAACAGTAGGTACAAATTCTCTTCTCTGCTTTGCTTTTGTTCTTTGTTTTGTTTCAAATTCAATAAATTGGCATATGGTTACATTCTAAGTTTGGTGTTGCCTTGCAACAAATTGTTTTCAATCTTTTTGGATGATTGCATCAAATCAAAAATGAAAGCGACACACCAAGATTCTAAGTTTGGTGTGCCACCTATTTTTCTATGCAAATCATTCAGCAACACCACTTGTCTACATAACCATAATGTCTTTGCAGTGTTAATTTTCTTTTGGTTTGATATTTTGTTATTCTGTTTACTTTAGTTAATTCTTTGTTTTTAATGCTTTCATTTTAGTCTGCTTATTTGCTGTGTTTATTAATACATCACCAAGAGAGCTTTATTAATGACAGATTCTTGGCTTAGTGATCGTATTTAATAAAGAACAGTTTCATTTGCTTGGTTTTAATTCAAATAAATGGACATAGGATTGCATTTTAAGTTTGGTGTTGCTATGCAACACAATTTGCTTCAAATCTTTACTGGATACTTGCATTGATTCCAAGTGAAAGTGTCACACTAAGTTTGGTGTGCCACTTATTCTTTATGCAAAGTATTATGCTCACCTTCTTAAGCTTGCAATCACAATGTCTCTGTCTCTTGTGCCTTGATTATTATCTTTAATTTTGCTTGCTTGAAACACATGTACTACTAACATTTCTTGTGTAAGACATTCATGATCCATCTTAGCCCCATAGCCACGGTTCTAATAGTTGCTTGAGGATGAGCAAGCATTCTGAGTTTGGTATGGGAAGGAGGAGAATGGGAGGAAAATGACAACAATAGAGAAGATGAACTACAAGGTTGTAAAGTTCCTTTTCCTCTCATTTGTTTCAAGCACTATAAACTGCATGATTGTCTTTATCTTCTCTGTATGCATGTGTGTATGAAAAGGCATAGTTTGATTTCTAAATTGCAACATGGTGCTATGTCATTATGATTACCAACTTGAGTTTTGTGAATTCAAAAGCAACAAAGTATCATGATCATAAACAAACAAGGCATTAAAGAAGATTTTAGCATGTGCATAAAAGTATTGGAAAGCTAGTATGTTTGATTGTTGCTTAATTGCATTGGATTTTATTTAATTGAAGTTTTCATCTAGGACATTTTGTGAAATCTTTTAAAATCATGAAAACCTTGAAAGCAAATGCAAAATAAAGCAAGAAAAGAAAAAGGGAAAGAACGAGAAAGCTGAAGGCTCTGAGTACCAATGGCAATTTATTTGTTAAGTGCTTGTGGTGTTTATGTATCAAGCCAAATGCTTGGAAACAAAACACTTAGAAGTCAAGGCTAGGCTCAAAGTGCAAAAGCACTCCCTCAAAGCTCAAGGCTCTGAGCATCAATGATTAGAGAGTTAAGAAAAGAAAAGAAAAATGAGCTTAATGAAGTCCTCTAATCAAATGCTTGTGGTGCTTATGTATCAAGTGGTAATACTTGAAAACAAAGCATTTAGAAGTCGTAGCTTTGTTATCAACTCATGGGGCAAAGCACCCAAAAGGAGAAGCTAAATAAGAAAATCAAAAGCTTGTTTCAAGGAAGAAATATAAGAGAAAGGTTTCATAAATTGAGCTAGATGGAAGCATCAATCATTTATATTTCTTTTGTGATTGTAGCATGCTTAGAAAACTAGCTCACCATGAACATTGAGTTGCTATTCTTCTTGCCTTGGATTGTCAATCTTTATTGTATGATTCTTTTCTTGCTTGGGGACAAGCAAGGTTTAAGTTTGGTGTTGTGATGACATGTCACCATGTCATGTTTTTCTATGCTTTTTTCTTTGTTTTCAATAGGAATATTGCACCTTCTTGAGCCAAAAGCAAGCCAATTTGGTAGATTTTCATGTTTCCTTTGATTTAATCAACCATGTATGAATTCATGCTATTTCATGAGATTTTATGCTATAATTGTCACATATTATGAAAGAATGAATATCTCATGATTTTGAGCATAGCTTTGATGTGTTTGGTTGATTAATGATAGGTGAAGAAAGCTTGGAGAAAGGTTGAAGCAAGAAGGAATGGCTAGGAGTAAAGAGAGGACAATAGAATAAGTGAAAATGAACCAGAAAGCAAAAAGTTGGACCAAAAGTTAGCCTCAAACTTTTGCACAAACTTTTGGGTGAAAAGTTAGCCCCAACGTTAGCCCCTAACTTTTGGGCTACCGTTGGCACATGAAAGTTACTCCCTGGGCACCAAAAGTTTGCGCCAACGTTAGCCTCTAACTTTTGGGCTAACGTTGGCACATGAAAAACACAAAGGGAGAGCAAAAGTTTGCGCCAACGTTAGCCCCTAACTTTTTGGCTAACGTTGGCGCCATGAGTGTGCAAGGGGTATACTTCCAACAAGAATAACTTGAGCTACAGAGCTCCAAATGAGGTGATTCAAGAAGCATTGGAAAGTAGGAATCAAGAGCTTTCCAAGCATATATGTCACTGCATGGTGGACACTAAAATTGAGGGAGAAAACTGTCCCGCAATGTGCATAAACGAACATGGTGGCAACCTGCAGTGAGGCCAACTGACCTCTGCACGTTCAACGGAGTATAACTCGAGCTGTAGAGCTCCAATTGATGCGCTTCCAACGGCAATGGAAAGTAGACATTCAGAGCTTTCCAACAATGTATAATAGTATGGGGTGGACAATACGTTTGAGCCTCCAGAACTGGCGTTTTCGCCAACGTTTGAGGCAAACTTTACCTCAAACACTGCACACCAAAGCCAGCAACCATGCCCTCTTCAAATGATCATAACTTGAGTTGTAGATGTCGAATTGAAGTGATTCTAAGTGGGTTAGAAAGCTGACATTTAGAGCTTTCCAACCATATATGATAGTCTATATTGGGCATAAAATTGGCAACATGACAAGAGGACAAAGTTGGCGCCATAACTGTGCATAAGGGAGGCCAACGTTGGAGCAAAAGTTAGACCCCAAACTTTTGCCCCAACGTTGGTATCAGCAAAATATGAGGGCTGATATGAAAAGTTAGAGTAAAAGTTTGCCTCAAACTTTTACTCAAACTTTTACTCAAGCTTTTGCAAATTCAAACCCGGTTCACTTCGGTTCCTCCTCAAACTCCAAGAGCAATCAACCAAGGCCTCTATCAACCCAATTCCATCAAGAGCAAGGGCCCATGATCATCACTCAAAGGCACAAGAAATAGATAAAATAGGAATTTCATTTAATTGTAATTTGTTTTTAATTTCATTTTCATTTCCATTTTGTAAAGCCTATATAAGGCATCATTTTCATATTTGTGAGGAGGCTGGCTCTGCTAGAGCATTAGGAGTAGGGTAGAATAGAAAGTCCCCTTTGATACACTTTTCTGCAATTATCATTTTCTAACTTTGAATTCAGTTTTCTGAAATCTCAGTTTCTACAAGTCTCTGCTACACTTTTCTTTCCTGCAAGTCAAATTTCATCTAAGCTTTGATCTATTGCTCTCTTTAATTTCCAGCACCCTCTCCCCTTTACATTTCATGCAATTTACATTTCTTGCTATTTAAGTTTCTGCAATTTACATTTCTTGCTCTTTAAGCTTCTGCCCATTTACATTCTGCAACTTTAATTTCCCTGCAATTTTTACCTTCTGTTGCTCAACTTCACACAATTCACTCAATGTTAGCTTGACTAAACTAATCACCCACTAAAGTTGCTTGATCCATCAATCCCTGTGGGATCGACCTCACTCTAAGTGAGTTATTACTACTTGATGCGACCCGGTATACTTGCCGGTTAGATTTGGGTGTTTTGGAGAAATTCGTTTCTCCACAAAAATATCCCATCAGAATGCCAAGAGAAATGAGTCATTCTTGTGGAGATCATGTCCCTGGTTTTATGGTGGTTTCATGCATAGCAACTTATATTCATTCCTTTACTGGCTTTCAGACCTTTATCATGTCTTAGAATACTCACTGTGATTGCATCCCATGAGACTTTTATTCATTGATCCTTTTATTGTTATTTCAGGGCTTATTTGTGTTCTTAGGCTAAGTGCTCTGTAAGGGGGCGACTCTTTAAGATAAGCTTTCAGCCAACACTCCCGAACCAGTTAGTTCAAGGTGCTAGGTGTTAAGACACCCCTATGGACTTACTCCCTCAAGTCTCTTTCCCCCATACATACACACCACAGGCATATAGTTTATTTATTTTCTTTTCTTGAGACCTTGGTGTCCAGCACCTCTTTGGGTTACTAAATGCTCTGTAGTGAAGGTTACTCTTGATAGTGGACTTTCAGCTGATAATCCCGAGTTAGTTAACCCAAGTTACCAAGTGATAAGGCACCCCTAAGAGCTTATTCATCCAAGTAGATCCCTCACACAGGAGCACCACAGACACATGCCTCAAGATTAAAACCATTGGTGCCTAGCCTTATTGCTTACTCTTTTTCTTTTATTTTTCAACCTTTATTGTTCTTTCCCTTTTTCTTATTAGGATCTTCTTATTTAGCTAGTCTCATGGGGTGTATTCAAAGCATAGTATTCATGACAGATAGTTGTCTTCCCACCTTGTGGTTGAACCAACTTAGCTAACTTATGATCACACCATAAACTCATGAACTTACTCCATAGTATGAGCTCCACTCTGGTCTTTTGTAAACACTCATTCTCTTTTTATTTGATTTAAAGGAACAAGCATACAAGTAAGCCTAGTGATGATGCAGTGACATAAAGACTAGCAAGCATGGACCTCTTCAACACAAAACTTAAAAGACAAAATAAAAATGGTTCAAACTAACATGGAAGCAAGTTCTATTTCATACAAGATCTTCCTAATTTAAAGCATAGAGAAAGATGGACCAAAGAAGGAACTCCACCACCTTTTACTCATGTGGTTGCCCATGCTCTCCTCCTTGCTTGTCCTCCTTGTGTCCCTCTTGATTGCTCGTACTCCCACTCCCTTGCTTTTTCCAATCAGCTTCTTCTAGAAACCACCATCTTCCATCTTCTTCTTGAGTGTTTCCTTCTGCTGTTTCACCTTCCTCTCTTCTTGTTCTACAAAATCTTTTTGGACCTCATCATATGTAGGGATGGCGTAGTGTAGATGATGCATATTACTAGACATGTAGTTCAACTTGGCTTGAGTGTTTACGTTGAACTCCTCCCTATGTAGTTGCCGTCCTTCATTAAGTATAGTGAACTCATTGAATGCTTTCATCTGAGCTATTTGCCGCTGATTGAGTTCCTGCAAATGCTTATCTTGACGTTCTTGTCTCTCAGTAACTTGGTGGATGGCTTGAGTGAGCTGGGAGTATTGTTCCTGTTGCTGCTCCATTTGTTGTTTCTGCCACTCTTCTTGTTGGCTCATCCAGTTGGACTGAAGGTTTAGTATTTGCTCTTGTCCTTCCATATGTCTCATCCCCAGATCTTCAATGGCCCTTAGAAGGTGATTCATATTCAAGTTGGCTGGGTCATGATGCTCTTCTTGTTGATATTCTTCTTGATGAGGCTCTTCTTGGTGGGCTCCTTCTTTCGCTTTTAGCTTCCCTATTTGTGGCCTTCTTTGTTGCTGAGCAGGTGTAGTATAGACAAGACGCTGGTTTGTAACTAGCCTCCCAGGATTCACCCAGTCTGGATTGCTATCCTCGAAGACCACCTTAGCCTTTGTACATAGTCTGAGAATAATGCTAGGGTACCAAAGCCTGGCACCCGAATCAGCCTTCTCAGCTGACTCTTGAATCCCCTCAGCTATGAGTTCATGCACATTGATTTCTCCACCCTGTACTAGGCAATATACCATAGTCGCTCGATTAATATTGACCTCTGAATTATTTGCAGCTGGGAGGATGGACCTCCTTACAAGTTCAAACCACCCTTTGGCTTTCGGGCTAAGGTCTCCCCTCTTGATGAACCGGGGTCTTCCATCTGCATACCTCTCCCAATCAGCTGCTATGACACAGATGTCAGTCACGATTTCTGTGAGCTCATCATTGTCAGAGCTCTTACTTATCCTTGCATGATAACTGGGCTCATCAAAATGTGGTGATTTCAAGTGAAGAGTTCTTGTTATAGCATTTGGGCTGAAGTCTACCTCCTTTCCTCTTACATAGCTTTTGAAGGTTGGGGCCCTGGTTTTGTCTTCTCTAACCACATTTGCGTAGAACTCTTTGATGAGGTTTGCATTGATCTTCCCCTCTGGATTAGTGAGCCTTTGCCACCCTCTTTGTTTAATTTTCTCCCGAATCTGTGGGCACTCGTCTTCATTGATTTGGAAGGTTAACTCAGGTAGTATCTTCTTGATCTTGATCCTTTCAAATTCTTGTTCATAGAAGGCAGTTTTGAATCTCTTCTCATCAAAAGGAATGTTCTCCATTGGTTCCTTCCTCTTTTGCCTCTTGGAACTTGATGATGCCATGAATTTGAGTTGCTGTTTGAGGGGATTGGAAGGTAAGGATAGATGAGGAATTTGGTTGATTAAGACGAGGTGTGATGAAGGGGTTTTGGATGTCGAAAGTGTGAAATGTGGGGAGTGGGAATTTGAATGTGAGGGGTAAGTATGCACTAGGACTCATTTATATAGGGAGATTATGAGTGAGTGGATGGTGTGGATTGATGGAATGGTTGTTTGATGGACGGTTGGGGTTGTGCATGGAGAAAGGACAAGGATCATCACTTTATGAGGGTTATTGGTTCGGTCTTCAAGAGTCTCCTTTCTTTAATGTTGCATGGCAACATTTTCCAATGCATTCCTTCTTGAGACAAGTGTGTAGTTTCTCTTCATGAAGTGGCCGAACCTTTCTCCTTTAATTGTCCAATCAATCTCCTTCAATGCTCCTCTCCTTTTCCCTATAAATATCAAATAAGAAAAGTAAGAATTAATATCATAAAAAAAACAAGTTAAACTTTACGGCTAGAATAATAAAAAGAAGAAAAGATTTTGTTTATTCATGAACTCCAACTAACTAACTAACTGTGTATCCTTATATGCATATTCGTGGCACCCTGGGGTGACACCAAACTTAGTTTGGAGCACTGTGATGAAAAGTTCTGTTCAAAGCTCCAAGACTAGCATGCTCTCAGTTGCATTCATGCTTTCTTGGCATGCTTTGAACACCAAACTTGTTCTTCACTATATACTGCCTATTAAGGATTTCACCAAGTGTTTGTCAAGTCTGGGTTAGAATTCATGAATATTGACTTATTCAATATTTTCTAAAAGCATATAAAACATGGGTTGCCTCCCATGAAGCGCTTCTTTAGCGTCACTAGCTTGACGTTTCTCCCTCATCAGGGTGGTTGGTAATGCTTAAAGTCCTCCCCTCTTGCTGTGGACTTATATCCATTGGTTGTATCAATGATCTCTACATGTTCCAAGGAAAGAACTCTGTTGATAGTGAAGACCTTAGGTAGCTGAGATGGTATAGTGGGGAGATCAGGGGGGATATCTGGGAAGTAAGCTGAGATCACTTTATCCCCTGGAGAGAAGTCCTCTGTAGGGATCTTCTTGTTCCTCCACCCCCTTGGTACCTTCTTCTTTGTCCCTTTTTATGTTGCCTTGCTCTTTGTGACTTCTTCTTCTAAGGGAATTTTGTTGTTGTCTTCACATGTCTCTGGTGGTTTAGGTTCCTCCAGCTTTTCCTTGAGCTGTGACAACTACTTATTTCCTTGTTCATCAACCAAGGGCTTTCCCAGATGGGCTGGTTGTGCTTCAGTGCTTGCTTCCTCTGTCAGCATCTCATTATGATCTTTGCTTGGTTCTTTGTTCTCTTGGTCTGATTCTTGTGAGAGTTTGAAGACATTAAAGCTGAGTCATTCATCATGGATCCTCAATATTAGCTCCCCTCGCTCCACATCTATGAGTGCTCTGGCTGTAGCTAGGAATGGTTTTCCCAATATGATTGGGGGAGTGTGACTCTCTTCCATGTCCAGAATGACAAAGTCTGTGGGAAGAAAGTATTTCCCAACCTTTACCAACACATTTTCCACCACTCCTATTGCTTGTTTTTGAGTTTTGTCTGCCAGCCTGATGACTACATCTGTGGGCATTATCTCATTGATCTTCAGCCTCTTCACCAGGGATAAGGGCATTAAGTTGATGCTTGCTCCCAAATCGCAGAGTGCTTTATCAAACATTGTTTCTCCTATGGCACAGGGGATATGAAAACTCCCTAGATCTTTTCTTTTTGTAGGCAACTGTGGTTGAATGAGGGCACTGCACTCCTTGTTCATCACTATAGTTTGGCCTCCCTTGAGTGAGCTTTTCCTGGGAAGCAGCTCCTTCATATACTTGATGTATGCAGGCATTTGTTGGATGGTCTTGATGAATGGTATGTTGACATGCAGAGATGCAAACAAGACAAGAAATCTTGAGTATATTCTCTTCTCAACAGCACCATTGAATCATTGGGGAAAGGGTGCATAAAGTCTCAGCAGCTCCTGTTGTGAGAGTTCTGGTTCTTGGTGATCTTTTTCCTCCTTCTCTGTTGAGGTATCTCCAGGTTGTTCTACCGACTTGTTTGGCTTGTCCTCAGTCTCCTTATCATTTATAGTGACCATCTTACAATCTTCCCATCTTACTTTCTTTGTTTCACCTCTCGGATTCTTCTCTGTGTCACTTGGGAATCCATATGTAGGTTTGGGAATCTGCTCAGAGAGATACCCCACTTGGGATTCCAACCTCTTGATTGTGTCTCCCTGGTTCTTGAAATTAGCTCGCACTTCCTCCTTGAATGCCTTGTTGTCTTGAATCTCTTTGCCTATGCTTTCAAGTAGATTCTCAATCCTTGAGAGTCTGTCATCAAATGATGGTAGATTGGGATTAGAGGTGGAAGGATGAGGTAAGTTATTTTGGTTTTGATATGAATGTGGAGAGGTGTTGTTATGGGGGTGTTGATATGGTCTAGATGTGAAATGTTGGTGGGCTGCATTGTTGTTGGGATTTGAACGTCTTTGATCTAGCCTTGGTCTTGTTGATTTCCCCACCCAAAGTTTGGGTGATTCCTCCATCCAGGGTTATAGGTCTTAGAGTATGGATCATGGTTTTGCCTAGGTGAATTTCCAATGTAGTTGGCTTGCTCCTGACTACCCTCTGCTTCTTCATTCACTCCTTCTTGGGTTGTTGATAAAGTGGTGATTGCTGCTACTTGGTTCCTCTCCATCTTTTTGGTGAGGTCAGCCAGCTACTGGGTAATGAGCTTGTTTTGGGCCAGCAGAGCATCTACATTATTTAGCTCCATTACTCCTCTAGTGTTGCCTCTTTCAGAAGCATAGAAATAATCATTCTCTGCTACTGTTTCAATGACATCTATGGCTTCCTCAATGGTCTTCTTCTTGTTCAAAGATCCTCCGGATGAATGGTCTACTGCCTTCTTTGATTCATATGACAGGCCTTCATAGAAAATGTGCAGCTGCACCCATTCGTTGAACATGTCAGGTGGACACCTCCTTGTCAGGTCCTTAAACCTCTCCCATTCTTCATAAAGAGTCTCACCATCTTATTGCCTGAAAGTTTGGACCTCAGCTCTTAGCCTATTGATTCGTTGAGGAGGGTAAAATCTTGCTAAGAATTTGTTCACCACATCTTCCCAGGTTGTCAAGCTCTCCTTCGGGAAAGACTCCAGCCACTTGGCTGCCTTATCCTTGAGTGAGAATGGAAATAAGAGCAGTCTATAGGCGTCAGGATGAACACCATTAGACTTCACTGTGTCACATATTCTCAGGAAGGTGGTTAGATGTTGATTGGGTTCTTCTTGGACACTTCCTCCGAACGAACAGTTGTTCTGAACAAGGGTGATGAGCTGTGGTTTTAGTTCAAAATTGTTGGCATGGATGGTTGGCTTTTAAATGCTACTTCCGCAGTTTCCTGGGTTTGGATTGATGTAAGAGCCTAAAACTCTTCTATCCTCCCCAGCATGATTTGCTCGACCTCCTCCGCCATGGTTGTGAGCCTCTTCTTCATGATGGTTTTCCATGTTTTCTTCCATATTTGGTTCAAAGTATTCCTCCTCTTCCTCAGCACCAACTACTCTTTTTCCTCTTGCTTCCCTCCTTAATCTAAAGAAGGTCCTCTCAGGTTCAGAATCAAAGGAAGTTGAAGCCCCGCTTCTTCTCCCTGTCATACAACCAACAAGTACAAGCAAGAAAAATAGATGCAGAAAGTATTTCTGTCAGAATGACTGTTAGTGTGAGTGATGCAATATATCAAATAGTTAGTGGGTTAGTGAAATGAACGGTAAATAATTAAAAAAGAAAAAGTAGGGGAAAGGGAAGAAATTAACTAAAACTGAAAGTAAATTACTCAAACAGAAAATTAAATCAAACAAAACAAAAATGCTCAATCTAGTTATCTTCCAATTTAATCATTGTTGATGCACAATCACTCCCCGGCAACGGTGCCATAAACTTGATGCACGGAAAACTTGTCTCATAACAAATTTCCTTCGACAAGTGTACCGAATTTGTCGTCAAGTAAAAACTCACAATAGAGTGAGGTCGAATCCCACAGGGATTAATTGATCAAGCAACTTTAATTAGAGGAATGTTTTAGTTGAGCAAATCAGAATTTGGGTTGAGAATTGCAGAAAATTAAATGGCGGGAAAGTAAATAACAGAAAAGTAAATGCTAGAAATAAAGAGCTGAATGTAGATGACGGAAAGTAAATTGTAGAATCTTAAATAGGGATGGGGTAATTGCTCATAAAAGTAAATGACAGAAATTAAAGAGAATGGGTAAGATCAGAAATGGGGGGTTCATTAGGCTCAGGAGATGTTGCATTCTCCGGATCAATTTCATTTTCATCTCTTCCTCAATCAATGCACTCATTGATCTCCTTGGCAATCTTAAGTGATCGAATTACAATTCTGTGTAATTAAATCTCTCAAATCTTGATCAATAGCCAATTCCTTGGTCAATTGCTCATGAGAAGAGATGAAGTATGGTCACTGATTATACTACATGCATTTCCCAAATCAAGTGTTGAGAGGATTAGAGTCACATATCCATCCAAACCCAATTTGGTCCAGCATAAGAAAGCATTTCTAGCATGATCTCTTCATTCTTCTTTCAAGGTTCAGAAGAGATCCAAGTTTGAATAGCCTCTTTTCCAAGATAACTATCCAATTGGATGAAGATCGAAAGCTTTCAAGTAAAATCAAGAGAAAAGATAGAAGAAGAATAATGAAAACTAGTATTGATCCATCAAATTACAACAGAGCTCCCTAACCCAATGAAAGGGGTTTAGTTGTTCATAGCTCTGGAAAATGAAAACAAAGATGGAGAATACATGATGAAACTAGAAGTGCAGAGAAAGTAAAATACAGAGAGTAGTTATATGCCAAGAGGCTCCCTATAATTTCCAACTCCCAAAATAATTCAAAGCTACTCCTATATATACTACTCTTCTAATCTTCTAGTTGGCTCTTCAAGTCTTGGGTATGGGCCTTTGGATCTTGAGTTTGAAGCAGTTATCTTCTTTATTGGGCTTGGCTTTACCTGCAGAGAGAAAGTGTGAAGTAGGCAGAGACTTTAGCTCAGGACGTTAGTGTTGTTAACGTTCACTGAAAATATGGGTTCGAGAACGTTAGTGACAATCACCTTTTTCACTAACGTTCCTCACCAAAGTAAGAGCCACGTTAACCTCAACGTTAGTGGCACAAACGTTGCCACTAACGTTGCCTCTTTGTCCTTCGCACACGTTATTGGGACTTACCTTTCCCAATAACGTTGAGAATCCTCCTCCTTCCCTACGTTAGAGTCCACGTTAACTTAGTTAACGTGGCTCCTTAACGTAGGCTTGCCAACCTTCGAGAACGTTAGTGACACTTACCTTTGTCACTAACGTTCCAATGTGCCCCTAGCTCCCACGTTAGAGTCCACGTTAACTAGGTTAACGTGGCCTTTAACGTGGTTGTGCTAGCCATCTCCAACGTTAGTGATAAAGGTGAATGTCACTAACGTTGGCTCATCATCTCTCCTCCTCACGTTAGCTTCCACGTTAACTAAGTTAACGTGGGAGTTAACGTGGCTCATTGTGGCTTGTGTGGGCTCCTTCCAACGTTAGTGACAATGTTAGGTGCCACTAACGTTGGCGATCACCTTCCTTCTTCACGTTAGCTTCCATATTAACTAGGTTAACATGGGAGTTAACGTGGCTTAATGGGGCTTGTGTGGGTTAATCCCAACGTTGGTGACAATGTTTGGTGTCACTAACGTTGTCGATCACCTACTTTCTTCTTGTTAGCTTCCACGTTAACTAGGTTAACATGGAAGTTAACGTGGCTTATTGTGACTTGGCCAACGTTAGTGACAAAGTTGAATGTCACTAACGTTGGCTTCCCCTTTACTTCTTAACGTTAGAGGCCACGTTAACTAAGTTAACGTGGCTCTTAACGTGGCCACTTATGAGCTTGGTCCAACGTTAGTGACAAAGGTAAGTGTCACTAACGTTGGCTCCATTTCCTTTCCCCCACGTTAGAGTTCACGTTAACTTAGTTAACGTGACTCTTAACGTGGGCAATGATGGCTTCGAGAGCGTTATTGGCGATTACTTTTCTCATTAACTTTGCAAGTTACTCCCATTCCACGTTAGGAGTTACTTTAATTAGATTAACGTGGCTGCTAACATGGTTCTTCCTTGCTTCCTTTGTCCTGAAATCAAGCAATAGAGTGCATCAAAGTTCTAGTCCAAGTCATGGGAAATACAACATCCAATTTGTCATTAAATTCATGCAAAATCCTCATGAAATCATGTAAAGTGCACAATGTATGCTTGAATCATGATGTAAGTGAATATCTACCCAAAACTAGCTTATTTTCTAAGGAAATGCATGAAACTACCCTAAAAACAGTAAAGAAAAGGTCAGTGAAACTATCCAAAATGCCCTGGCATCACTCTATTGATTCAAATTCTGAGAATCATCTTCCACTCTTCCTCTCAATTGATCTACGGATTGGGTTTTAATCTTCTCTGTTATTTTTAAACCTCATTTTCTTCTGCAAATTACTTTCTGTTTGATCAAGGGAGAATTGAGCTCCAGATCTGCTTCCTGAGCTCATTGCTTTTCTTGGATCTTCAAATTCTCTTTTAAATTTTACAATTGAGCTAAGTTTCTTTCTGCTTTGTTTCTTTAAACAATTTTCCGTTTCTATTTGAATTGCTGCATCTTATTTCATCTTTCCACTTCTCTGATTGATTACACTTTGCACTCTCTTGTTTCAATTCTGTTTTAATTCCCAGCACCCAATTTCCTTTATTCTTCCTGCAATTTAAATTTCTAGTTGCTTGATCTATTGCTTTCTTTAATTTCCAGCACCCAATCCCCTTTACATTTGATGCAATTTACATTTCTTGTCATTTAAGTTTCTGCAATTTATATTTCTTGCTCTTTAAGTTTCAGTCACTTTACTTTCTGCACTTTAATCTTACTTGCTATTTACTTTCTGTTGATCAACTTCACACAATTCACTCAATGTTAGCTTGACTAAATTAATCACCCACTAAAGTTGCTTGATCCATCAATCCCTATGGGATCGACCTCACTCTAAGTGAGTTTTACTACTTGATGCGACCCGGTACACTTGCCGGTGAGTTTTAGGTGTTTGGAATTCGTTTTCCAAAATATCCATCAAGTTTTTGGCACCGTTGTCAGGGATTGATTAGATCAACAATGATTAAGTGGGTGAGAAGTCTAGATCAAGCATTTTCTTTATTTTTATTCTCTGTTTTAAGCTGATACCAAGGTGTTTGAGTTATTGCCTCACTAAGAAATTCTTCTCTGAGATATGAATTTAAATTTTCATTGATGTTGGGTTTTACAAAATACAAATGGAGTTCAACTCATCTTATGGTCAAACAAAATTTTATGGGATATTACCCACCATCACAAACCTCTAATGGTGGTTGTGAATATCACCAAGAAATCACATATTCTGAGCACTCCAATCCATGGAGATATGCTTCAGAACCACAAGATGAGCAAGAGAATCATATGGGATATTTCTCACCATCATAAAATAATTCAAGTCATTATTCTAATGGTGGCTGGGAGTATTACCAAGAAACTGCAAATTCTGAGCAGTCAAGTCACGTGAGAGATTGTCCAATAGCCAAAGACTCACAACCAAAACAAACTTCCAATAGCCAAAGACTCTCAAAGCTTGAGTCCATGCTCAAAAGATTTGTGGAGGAGACAAAGAAGTAGTGGGAAGAACAAGAAAAGTCCCTCAAAAACATGGAAGTAAGGTTAGCTAAGTTGTTGAGTGCAAAGAAGAAAGAGGAAAGGCTCAAGGAACCACCAAAACAAGAGGCTCTTGATGAAGAGAAGACTCCAACAATCACACAACTACCAAGACTTGGATTCAAGGAAGTGAAGGCAATTAACAAAAGCACCAAGAAGAGGATTGTGACCAAGCTACCAAGGACAATATTCATGAAGAAGAGAGGGTCAACCACAAGCAATCCAACCCCTGGACCACTAGCAAGCAAGCTCAATGAAGCCATGTACAAAAGAAAGCTTGCTGAGAGAAAACCAAGAAAGGGGACAATAGCTGAAACTTCTCCACCCTTGAGGTCATTCCTCTTAACAAACTGGAAGAAGAAGAAGAAAGTAAAGAACAACATGTCAACAGTAGGTAATATTTCTCTTCTTTGCTTTGTTTAAATTCAATAAATTGGCATATGGTTACATTCTAAGTTTGGTGTTGCCCTGCATCAATTGTTTTCAATCCCTTTGGATGATTGCATCAAATCAAAAATGAAAGTGTCACACTAAGATTCTAAGTTTGGTGTGCCACTTAATTCTCTATGCAAGAAACCCAGCAACACCACTTGTCTGCATAACCATAATACCTTTGCAGTGTTAATTCTCTTTTGGTTTGACATTTTGTTATTCTGTTTACTTTAGGTAATTCTTTGTTTTTAATTCTCTCACTTATTTTTCCTCTTAACTGTTTTTGTTAATACATCACCAAGAGATCCTTATTCATAACAGATTCTTGGCTTGGTGATTGTATCTAACATATAACAGTTCTCTTTCATTTAGTCTTATTTCAAATAAAATTGACATATGATTGCATTCTAAGTTTGGTGTTGCTATGTAACAAAATTTGCTTCCAATCTTTACTAGATACTTGCATTAATTCCAAGTGAAAGTGTCACACTAAGTTTGGTGTGCCACTTATCTTTTATGCAATGTATTATGCTCACCTTCTTAAGTTTGCAATCACAATGTCTCTGTCTCTTGTGCCTTGATTATTATCTTTAATTTTGCTTGCTTAGAACACATGTACTACTAACATTTCATTGTGTAAGACATTTATGATCCATCTTAGCCCCATAGCCATTGTTCTAATTGTTGCTTGAGGATGAGCAAGCATTCTGAGTTTGGCAAGGGAAAGAGGAAGAATAGAGGAAAAAGGACAACAATGATGAAGATGAACTACAAGGTTGTAGAGTTCCTTTTCTTCTCATTTGTTTCCAGCACTTAAATTGCATGATTGTCTTCATCTTCTCTGTATGCATGTGTGGTATGAATAAGCATAGCTTGAATTTTGATTTGTAACATCTTGCTGTGACATTATGACTACCAACTTGAGTTTTGTGAGTTCAAAAGCAATAAAGCATCATGATCATAAACAAACAAGGAATTAAAGAAGAGTTTAGCATGTGCATACAAGTATTGGAAAGCTAGTATGATTAATTGTTGCTCAATTGCATTGGATTTTATTTAATTGAAGTTTTCATCTAGGACATTTTGTGAAATCTTTTGAAAATCATGAAAACCTTGAAGAAGCAAATACAATTAAAGCATGAAAAGAAAAAGGGAAAGAATGAGAAAGCTGAAGGCTCTGAGTACCAATGGCAATTTATTTGCTAAGTACTTGTGGTGTTTATGTATTAAGTAAAATGCTTGAAAACAAAACACTTAGAAGTCAAGGCTAGGCTCAAGTGCAAATTTACTCCCTCAAAGCTCAAGGCTCTGAGCATCAATGATTAGAGAGTCAAGAAAAAGAAACAAATGAGCTTAATGAAGTCCTCTAATTAAATGCTTGTGGTGCTTATGTATCAAGTGGTAATACTTGAAAACAAAGCATTTAGAAGTCGTAGCTTTGTTATCAACTCATGGAGCAAAGCACCCAAAAGGAGAAGCTAATAAGAAAATCAAAAGCTTGTTTCAAGGAAGAATTATAAGAAAAAGATTTCATAAAATGAGCTAGATAGAAGCATCAACCATTTACATTTCTTTTGTGATTGTAGCATGCATAGAAAACTAGCTTACCATGAACATTGAGTTGCTATTCTTCTTACCTTGGATTGTCAATCTTTATTGCATGATTCTTTTCTTGCTTGGGGACAAGCAAGGTTTAATTTTAGTGTTGTGATGACATGTCATCATGTCATGTTTTTCTATGCTTATTCATACAAGAAATTGATGATTTGTGCTTGAATAATGAATGCTTTTGTACTTAAATGGTATATTTCCTTGATCTTTTGATTTTATAAATTTTGTAGGAAATAAGAAGAAAAAGAAGCAAAAAGCACAAAATAAGCTAAAAAGGAGAAAAAAAAAGAGCTTTGGGGCACACTTTGAAGTTGGAGCACACTTTGGAGGCTTAGGCCACGCTTTTAAAAGTGTGGCCCATGACCAAATTAAAGGAGATTGGCAATCAACACACAAAGCTCCGCTCTTGCCAAGAGCAGAGCATTATCGTGACGCAAAAATGAGCTTGGAAGCAAAATTTTCGCTAAGTTAAAATCTGGGCGCTCACAGCATGACCATGCCTCCTTCAAAGGGCTATAACTTGAGCTACAGATGTCCGATTGATGTGCTTCCAGTTGTGTTGGAAAGCTGACATTCAGAGTTTTCCAACGATATATGGCAATTCATATAGCTCAGTGGTAGAACATTTGACTGCAAATCAAGAGATCCCTGAGATACCTCAGGGGATACATTTTCTTCCACACAATTATTGGAAGCAACTAAGGGTGGAACATCAAGAGCACTCCAACATCCTTCATGAAATCAGAGAAGATCTAAAAGCAAAGAAGGAGGAGCAGCAAAGACAAGGAAGAGACATAGAAGAGCTCAAGAACATCACTAAGGTGGACTCATTCCTTGTTCTTACTTTCTCTGTTTTTCATTTTCTATGTTATGTGCTTATCTATGTTTGTGCCTTCATTACATGATCATTAGTAGTTAAGTAACTTTGTCTTAAAGATATGAATGTCCTATGAATCCATCACCTCTCTTAAATGAAAAATGTTTTAATTCAAAAGAACAAGAAGTACATGAGTTTCGAATTTATCCTTGAACTTAGTTTAATTATATTGATGTGGTGACAATGCTTCTTGTTTTCTGAATGTATGCTTGAACAGTGCATATGTCTTTTGAAGTTGTTGTTTAAGAATGTTAAATATGTTGGCTCTTGAAAGAATGATGACTAGGAGACATGTTATTTGATAATCTGAAAAATCATAAAAAATGATTCTTGAAGCAAGAAAAAGCAGCAAAGAACAAAGCTTGCAAAAAAAAATAGGCAAAAAAAAAATATAGAAAGAAAAAGAAAAAGCAAGCAGAAAAAGCCAAAATCTCTTAAAACCAAGAGGCAAGAGCAAAAAGCCAATAACCCTTAAAACCAAAAGGCAAGGGCAAATAAAAAGGATCCCAAGGCTTTGAGCATCAGTGGATAGGAGGGCCTAAAGGAATAAAATCCTGGTCTAAGCGGCTAAACCAAGCTGTCCCTAACCATGTGCTTGTGGCGTGTAGGTGTCAAGTGAAAACTTGAGACTGAGCGGTTAAAGTCAAGGTCCAAAGCAAAAAAAAAAAAAAGAGTGTGCTTAAGAACCCTGGACACCTCTAATTGGGGACTTTAGCAAAGCTGAGTCACAATCTGAAAGGGTTCACCCAATTATGTGTCTGTGGCATTTATGTATCCAGTGGTAATACTGGAAAACAAAGTGCTTAGGGCCACGGCCAAGACTCATAAAGAAGCTGTGTTCAAGAATCATCATACTGAACTAGGAGAGTCAATAACACTATTCAAAATCTGAAGTTCCTATAGATGCCAATCATTCTGAACCTCAATGGATAAAGTGAGATGCCAAAACTATTCAAGAGGCAAAAAGCTATAAGTCCCGCTCATATGATTGGAGCTATGTTTCATTGATAGTTTGGAATTTATAGTATATTCTATTCTTTTTATCCTACTTGATTTTCAGTTGCTTGGGGACAAGCAACAATTTAAGTTTGGTGTTGTGATGAGCGGATAATTTATACGCTTTTTGACATTGTTTTTAGTATGTTTTTAGTAGGATCTAGTTACTTTTAGGGATGTTTTCATTGGTTTTTATGTTAAATTCACATTTCTGGACTTTACTATGAGTTTGTGTGTTTTTCTGTGATTTCAGGTATTTTCTGGCTGAAATTGAGGGACTTGAGCAGAAATCAGATTCAGAGGATGAAAAAGGACTGCTGATGCTGTTGGATTCTGACCTCCCTGCACTCAAAGTGGATTTTCTGGAGCTACAGAACTCGAAATGGCGCGCTTCCAATTGCGTTGGAAAGTAGACATCCAGGGCTTTCCAGCAATATATAATAGTCCATACTTTGGCCAAGAATAGACGACGTAAACTGGCGTTCAACGCCAGCCTTCTGCCCAAATCTGGCGTCCAGCGCCAGAAAAGGATCCAAAACCAGAGTTGAACGCCCAAACTGGCACAGAAACTGGCGTTCAACTCCACAAATGGCCTCTGCACGTGTAACACTCAAGCCCAAGCCCAAGCACACACCAAGTGGGCCCCGGAAGTGGATTTATACATCAAATACTTACTCATGTAAACCCTAGTAGCTAGTTTATTATAAATAGGACCTCTTACTATTGTATTTGACATCTTTGGACGCCTGGTTCTTAGATCAGAGGGGCTGGCCTCTCGGCCATGCCTGGACCTTTCACTTATGTATTTTTAACGGTAGAGTTTCTACACTCCATAGATTAAGGTGTGGAGCTCTGCTGTTCCTCAAAGATTAATGCAAAGTACTACTGTTTTCTATTCAATTCTTCTTATTTCTCTTCTAAGATATCCATTCGCACCCAAGAACGTGATGAAGGTGATGATTATGTGTGACGCTCATCATCCTTCTCCCTTATGAACGCGTGCCTGACAAACACTTCTGTTCTACATGAATTAAGCTAGAATGAGTATCTCTTAGATCTCCTAACCAGAATCTTCGTGGCGTAAGCTAGAATGATGGTGGCATTCAAGAGAATCCGGAAGGTCTAAACCTTGTCTGTGGTATTCTGAGTAGGATTCAATGATTGAATGACTGTGACGAGCTTCAAACTCGCGAGTGTTGGGCGTTAGTGACAGACGCAAAAGGAGGGTGAATCCTATTCCAGCATGATCGAGAACCGACAAATGAATAGCCGTGCCGTGACAGGGTGCGTAAGCATATGATTCACTGAGAGGAGGGGATGTAGCCACTGACAACGGTGATGCCCTTGCATACAGCCAGCCATGGAAAGGAGTAAGACTGATTGGATGAAGATAGTAGGAAAGCAGAGGTTCAGAGGAACGAAAAGCATCTCCATTCGCTTATCTGAAATCCCTGCCAATGAATCTACATAAGTATCTCTATCCCTTTTATTGTTTATTTTAATCTAATAAAATATCATGTTTAAATCCGCCTGACTGAGATTTGCAAGGTGACCATAGCTTGCTTCAAGCCAACAATCTCTGTGGGATCGACCCTTACTCACGTAAGGTTTATTACTTGGACGACCCAGTACACTTGCTGGTTAGTTGAACGGAGTTGTGAATTCAAATGCCATTACCAGGGATTATTAAGATCCCAATTCATTACACCATGATCTCTTTGGGGTATTTTTGATTTCATACAAATACAAAGAGACTAACTGTGAGGATCACAATTTCGTCCACCAAGTTTTTGGCGCCGTTGCCGGGGATTGTTCGAGTTTGGACAACTGACGGTTCATCTTGTTGCTCAGATTAGGTAATTTTCTTTTTATTTTATTTTCAAAAAAAAAATTTTTTCAAAAATATTTTCAAAAATCTCTCATATGTTTTCGAAAAAATAAAAATGTTTTCAAAAATAAATTATTCTATGGCTTCAAAATTTTTAAGAATGAATTCTAGTGTTTCATGAAATATGTTGAATCATATCTGGCTGTAAAGCCATACCCAAACTACTTTGGGATTGGTATTCAACTAAATCACTCCAGCCCATGTAATTATATGTTGCAGCCTGGCTGGCTGTAAAGCCATGTCTATTCCTTTGGGAATGAGTATGTTGGGCTTGTCATGTCTGAATTACACTCATATTTTTATTAAAGCTTGGCTGGCTATTAAGCCATGCCTGACCCTTTGATTGGAGCTTTAAGACTAACATGGCAAGATTCCTGGAATTCATATTAAAAATTTTGAAATCCTTATTCTTACTTCTCACAATAATTTTCGAAAAAAATTAAAAGAAAATCCAAAAAGTTTAGAAAATCATAAAAATCAAAAATATTTTGTGTTTCTTGTTTGAGTCTTGAGTCATATCATAAGTTTGGTGTCACTTGCATATGCATCTTGCATTTTTTCGAAAATATCATGCATTCATAGTGTTCTTCATGATCTTCAAGTTGTTCTTGGTAAGTCTTCTTGTTTGATCTTGATGATTTTTTGTTTTGTGTCTTTTCATGTTTTTCATGTGCATTCTTGAATTCTTAGTGCGTAAGCATTAAAGAATTCTAAGTTTGGTGTCTTGCATGTTTTATTTGCATTAAAAATTTTTCAAAATTGTGTCTATGATGTTCATCTTGGCATTCATAGTGTTCTTGGTGTTCATCTTGACATTCATAGCATTCTTGCATGCATTCATTGTTTTGATCTAAAAATTTCATGCATTGCATAATTTTCATGTTTTTCATAAAAATTTCAAAAATCAAAAAAATATCTTTCCCTTTTTCTCTCATCAAATTCGAAAATTTGAGTTGACTTTTTCAAAAATTTTTAAAATCAAAGTTGTTTCTTATGAGTCAAATCAAATTTTCAATTTGAAAATCTTATCTTTTTCAAAATCTTTTTCAAAAATCAAATCTTTTTCAAAATTCTTAGTTATTTTCGAAAATTCCAAAAATAATTTTCAAAAATCTTTTTCTCATTTTAAATCATAATTTTCGAAAATAACTTAAACAATTAATGTTTTGGTTCAAAAATTTGAAGTTTGTTACTTGCTTGTTAAGAAAGATTCAAACTTTGAGTTCTAGAATCATATCTTGTGATTTCTTATGAATCAAGTCATTAATTGTGATTTTAAAAATCAAATCTTTTTCAAAACTAATTCTTATCATATCTTTTCAAAATATCTTCTTATCTTATCTTTTTCAAAAAAAAAATATCTTTTCAAAATATCTTTTCTAACTTCCTAACCTCTTATCTTTTCAAAATTTGTTTCAACTAACTAACCAACTTTTTGTTTGTTTCTTAACTTTTTCAAAACCTCCTAACTAACTCTCTCTCTCTCAATTTTCGAAAATATCTTCCTTCTTTTTCAAAAATATCTTTTCAAAATATCTTTTCTAACTTCCTAACTTCCTATCTTTTCAAAATTTGTTTCAACTAACTAACTAACTTGTTGTTTGTTTCTTATCTTTTTCAAAACCACCTAACTAACTCTCTCTCTCTCAATTTTCGAAAATATCTCCCTCTTTTTCAAAAATTTCTTTTTAATTAACTAATTGTTTTTATTTTTAATTTAAAAAAAAAATTCGAAAAAAATACTAAACTTTTTCAAAAACTATTTTCAAAAATCACTAACTCCTTTTCAAAAATAAATTTCGAAAATTCCCTCCTTCTCTCCCATCTCATTCTATTTATTCATTCATATCCTAACATCTCATCTCACATTCCAATCCTCACAGTTGTGTTTCTTCCTTTACATCACATCCTTTATCTCCCCCTCTTCTTCTACTTACAAAGGGATCCCTATACTGTGGTATAAAGGATCTCTATTATTATTATTATCATTTTTCTGTCCATTCTTCCTTGTACTATGAGCATGAGCAAGGATAAGAACATTCTTGTGGAAGCAGATCCAGAACCTGAAAGGACTCTGAAGAGAAAATTAAAGAGAAGCTAAAATACAACAATCCAGAGAAAACCTTTCAGAAATTTTTGAACAGGAAGAGGAGATGGCAGCCGAAAATAATAATAATATAAGGAAGATGCTTGGTGACTTTACTGCACCTAATTCCAATTTACATGGAAGAAGCATCTCCATTCCTGCCATTGGAGCAAACAACTTTGAGCTGAAACCTCAATTAGTTTCTCTGATGCAGCAAAACTGCAAGTTTCATGGACTTCCATCTGAAGATCCCTTTCAGTTCTTAACTGAATTCTTGCAGATATGTGATACTGTTAAGACTAATGGAATAGATCCTGAAGTCTACAGGCTCATGCTTTTCCCTTTTGCTGTAAGAGACAGAGCTAGATTATGGTTGGATTCTCAACCTAAAGACAGCCTGAACTCTTGGGATAAGCTGGTCACGGCTTTCTTAGCCAAGTACTTTCCTCCTCAAAAGCTGAGCAAGCTTAGAGCTGATGTTCAAACCTTCAGACAGAAAGAAGGTGAATCTCTCTATGAAGCTTGGGAAAGATACAAACAGTTGACCAAAAAGTGTCCTTCTGACATGCTTTCAGAATGGACCATCCTGGATATATTCTATGATGGTTTATCTGAGCTATCAAAGATGTCACTGGACACTTCTGCAGGTGGATCCATTCACCTAAAGAAAACGCCTGCAGAAGCTCAAGAACTCATTGACATGGTTGCTAATAACCAGTTCATGTACACTTCTGAAAGGAATCCTGTAATCAATGGGACGCCTATGAAGAAGGGAGTTCTTGAGGTTGATACTCTGAATGCCATATTGGCTCAGAACAAAATATTGACTCAGCAAGTCAATATGATCTCTCAGAGTCTGCATGGAATGCAAGCTGCATCCAACAGTACTCAAGAGGCATCTTCTGAAGAAGAAGCCTATGATCCTGAGAACCCTGCAATAGCAGAGGTGAACTACTTAGGTGAACCTTATGGAAACACCTATAACTCAACATGGAGAAATCATCCAAATTTCTCATGGAAGGATCAAAAGCCCCAACAAGGCTTTAATAATGGTGGAAGAAACAGGTTTAGCAATAGCAAGCCTTTTCCATCATCAACTCAGCAACAGACAGAGAACTCTGAACAAAATGCTTCTAATTTAGCAAATCTAGTCTCTGATCTATCTAAGGCCACTGTAAGTTTCATGAATGAAACAAGGTCTTCCATTAGAAATCTGGAAGCACAAGTGGGCCAGCTGAGTAAAAGGATCACTAAAATCCCTCCTAGTACTCTCCCAAGCAATATAGAAGAGAATCCAAAAGGAGAGTGCAAGGCCATTGACATAAGTGCCCTGGCCGAACCTGTGAGGAGAGGAGAGGACTTAAATCCCAAGGAGGAAGACCTCCAGGGACGTCCAGTGATCAATAAGGAGCTTCCCTCTGGGGAATCAAAGGACTCTGAGGCTCATCTAGAGACCATAGAGATTCCATTGAACCTCCTTATACCCTTCATGAGCTCTGATGAGTATTCCTCTTCTGAAGAGAATGAGGATGTTACTGAAGAGCAAGCTGCCAAGTTTCTTGGTGCAATCATGAAGCTGAATGCCAAATTGTTTGGTATTGATGCTTGGGAAGTTGAACCTCCCTTGTTCATCAATGAACTAAGTGATCTGGATCAACTGACATTGCCTCAGAAGAGACAGGATCCTGGAAAGTTCATAATCCCTTGTACCATAGGCACCATGATCTTTAAGGTTCTGTGTGACCTGGGTTCAGGAATAAACCTCATGCCCCTCTCTGTAATAGAGAAACTGGGAATCTATGGGGTGCAAGCTGCTAAAATCTCATTAGAGATGGCAGACAGCTCAAGAAAACAGGCATATGGACAAGTAGAGGACGTTTTAGTAAAGGTTGAGGGCCTTTACATCCCTGCTAATTTCATAGTCCTGGATACTGGAAAGGAAGAGGATGAATCCATCATCCTAGGAAGACCTTTCCTGGCCACAGCAAGAGCTGTGATTGATGTTGACAGAGGTGAAATAGTCCTTCAATGGAATGAGAACTCCCTTGTATTCAAAACTCAAGGATCTCCCTCTGCAACCATGGAGAGGAAGCAGGAAAAGCTTCTCTCCAAGCAGAGTCAACCAGAGCCCCCACAGTCAAACTCTAAGTTTGGTGTTGGGAGGCCACAACCAAACTCTAAGTTTGGTGTTGAACTCCCATATCCAAACTCTAAGTTTGGTGTTGGAGAGTCTCAACAAAGCTCTGCACATCTGTGAGGCTCCATGAGAGCCCACTGTCAAGCTATTGACATTAAAGAAGCGCTTGTTGGGAGGCAACCCAATGTTTATCTAATTTTTATTTTTATTGTTTTTCATGTTTTCTTAGGTTCATGATCATGTGGAGTCACAAAATAAATATAAAAATTGAAAACGGAATCAAAAACAGCAGAAGAAAAATCACACCCTGGAGGAGCATCTGTCTGGCGTTCAAACGCCAGAACAGAGCATAGTTCTGGCGCTGAACGCCCAGAATGGGAGCATCCTGGCGCTGAACGCCCAGAACAAGCATGGTTCTGGCGTTCAATGCCAGAAATGGCAGCAAAGGGGCGTTGAACGCCCAAAATGGGCACCAACCTGGAGCTGAACGCCCAGAGTTGTGTGCAAGGGCATTTTGCATGCCTAAATTGGTGCAGGGATGTAAATGCCTTGACACCTCAAGATCTGTGGACCTCACAGGATCACCTCAGGATCTGTGGACCCCACAGGATCCCCACCTACCTCCACTCACTTCTTCTCACCACTCTCTTTCATACAACCCCATAAACACTCTTCCCTAAAAACCCCTCACCAATCACATCACTCTCTCTTCCCCACTAAACCTTTACCACTCACATCCATACACCCACTACCTTCAAAATTCAACATCTCTCTCCCACCCAATCCCACCCATATGGCCGAATACACATCTCCTCCATATCTCCTTCTTATTCTTCTATTCTTTCTTCTTTTGCTCGAGGGCGAGCAACATTCTAAGTTTGGTGTGGTAAAAAGCATAGCTTTTTTGTTTTTTTCCATAACCATTGATGGCACCTAAGGCCAGAGAAACCTCTAGAAAGAGGAAAGGGAAGACAAAAGCTTCCATCAAGGGTCTATAGCTCAGTGGTAGAACATTTGACTGCAAATCAAGAGATCCCTGAGATACCTCAGGGGATACATTTTCTTCCACACAATTATTGGAAGCAACTAAGGGTGGAACATCAAGAGCACTCCAACATCCTTCATGAAATCAGAGAAGATCTAAAAGCAAAGAAGGAGGAGCAGCAAAGACAAGGAAGAGACATAGAAGAGCTCAAGAACATCACTAAGGTGGACTCATTCCTTGTTCTTACTTTCTCTGTTTTTCATTTTCTATGTTATGTGCTTATCTATGTTTGTGCCTTCATTACATGATCATTAGTAGTTAAGTAACTTTGTCTTAAAGATATGAATGTCCTATGAATCCATCACCTCTCTTAAATGAAAAATGTTTTAATTCAAAAGAACAAGAAGTACATGAGTTTCGAATTTATCCTTGAACTTAGTTTAATTATATTGATGTGGTGACAATGCTTCTTGTTTTCTGAATGTATGCTTGAACAGTGCATATGTCTTTTGAAGTTGTTGTTTAAGAATGTTAAATATGTTGGCTCTTGAAAGAATGATGACTAGGAGACATGTTATTTGATAATCTGAAAAATCATAAAAAATGATTCTTGAAGCAAGAAAAAGCAGCAAAGAACAAAGCTTGCAAAAAAAAAATAGGCAAAAAAAAAAATATAGAAAGAAAAAGAAAAAGCAAGCAGAAAAAGCCAAAATCTCTTAAAACCAAGAGGCAAGAGCAAAAAGCCAATAACCCTTAAAACCAAAAGGCAAGGGCAAATAAAAAGGATCCCAAGGCTTTGAGCATCAGTGGATAGGAGGGCCTAAAGGAATAAAATCCTGGTCTAAGCGGCTAAACCAAGCTGTCCCTAACCATGTGCTTGTGGCGTGTAGGTGTCAAGTGAAAACTTGAGACTGAGCGGTTAAAGTCAAGGTCCAAAGCAAAAAAAAAAAAAAGAGTGTGCTTAAGAACCCTGGACACCTCTAATTGGGGACTTTAGCAAAGCTGAGTCACAATCTGAAAGGGTTCACCCAATTATGTGTCTGTGGCATTTATGTATCCAGTGGTAATACTGGAAAACAAAGTGCTTAGGGCCACGGCCAAGACTCATAAAGAAGCTGTGTTCAAGAATCATCATACTGAACTAGGAGAGTCAATAACACTATTCAAAATCTGAAGTTCCTATAGATGCCAATCATTCTGAACCTCAATGGATAAAGTGAGATGCCAAAACTATTCAAGAGGCAAAAAGCTATAAGTCCCGCTCATATGATTGGAGCTATGTTTCATTGATAGTTTGGAATTTATAGTATATTCTATTCTTTTTATCCTACTTGATTTTCAGTTGCTTGGGGACAAGCAACAATTTAAGTTTGGTGTTGTGATGAGCGGATAATTTATACGCTTTTTGACATTGTTTTTAGTATGTTTTTAGTAGGATCTAGTTACTTTTAGGGATGTTTTCATTGGTTTTTATGTTAAATTCACATTTCTGGACTTTACTATGAGTTTGTGTGTTTTTCTGTGATTTCAGGTATTTTCTGGCTGAAATTGAGGGACTTGAGCAGAAATCAGATTCAGAGGATGAAAAAGGACTGCTGATGCTGTTGGATTCTGACCTCCCTGCACTCAAAGTGGATTTTCTGGAGCTACAAAACTCGAAATGGCGCGCTTCCAATTGCGTTGGAAAGTAGACATCCAGGGCTTTCCAGCATTATATAATAGTCCATACTTTGGCCAAGAATAGATGACGTAAACTGGCGTTCAACGCCAGCCTTCTGCCCAAATCTGGCGTCCAGCGCCAGAAAAGGATCCAAAACCAGAGTTGAACGCCCAAACTGGCACAGAAACTGGCGTTCAACTCCACAAATGGCCTCTGCACGTGTAACACTCAAGCCCAAGCCCAAGCACACACCAAGTGGGCCCCGGAAGTGGATTTATACATCAAATACTTACTCATGTAAACCCTAGTAGCTAGTTTATTATAAATAGGACCTCTTACTATTGTATTTGACATCTTTGGACGCCTGGTTCTTAGATCAGAGGGGCTGGCCTCTCGGCCATGCCTGGACCTTTCACTTATGTATTTTTAACGGTAGAGTTTCTACACTCCATAGATTAAGGTGTGGAGCTCTGCTGTTCCTCAAAGATTAATGCAAAGTACTACTGTTTTCTATTCAATTCTTCTTATTTCTCTTCTAAGATATCCATTCGCACCCAAGAACGTGATGAAGGTGATGATTATGTGTGACGCTCATCATCCTTCTCCTTTATGAACGCGTGCCTGACAAACACTTCTGTTCTACATGAATTAAGCTAGAATGAGTATCTCTTAGATCTCCTAACCAGAATCTTCGTGGCGTAAGCTAGAATGATGGCGGCATTCAAGAGAATCCGGAAGGTCTAAACCTTGTTTGTGGTATTCTGAGTAGGATTCAATGATTGAATGACTGTGACGAGCTTCAAACTCGCGAGTGTTGGGCGTTAGTGACAGACGCAAAAGGAGGGTGAATCCTATTCCAGCATGATCGAGAACCGACAGATGAATAGCCGTGCCGTGACAGGGTGCGTAAGCATATGATTCACTGAGAGGAGGAGATGTAGCCACTGACAACGGTGATGCCCTTGCATACAGCCAGCCATGGAAAGGAGTAAGACTGATTGGATGAAGATAGCAGGAAAGCAGAGGTTCAGAGGAACGAAAAGCATCTCCATTCGCTTATCTGAAATCCCTGCCAATGAATCTACATAAGTATCTCTATCCCTTTTATTGTTTATTTTAATCTAATAAAATATCATGTTTAAATCCGCCTGACTGAGATTTGCAGGGTGACCATAGCTTGCTTCAAGCCAACAATCTCTGTGGGATCGACCCTTACTCACGTAAGGTTTATTACTTGGACGACCCAGTACACTTGCTGGTTAGTTGAACGGAGTTGTGAATTCAAATGCCATTACCAGGGATTATTAAGATCCCAATTCATTACACCATGATCTCTTTGGGGTATTTTTGATTTCATACAAATACAAAGAGACTAACTTTGAGGATCACAATTTCGTCCACCACTTGACTAAACTAATCACCTACTAAAGTTGCTTATTCCATCAATCCCTGTGGGATCGACCTCACTCTAAGTGAGTTTTACTACTTGATGCGACCCGGTACACTTGCCAGTGAGTTTAGGTGTTTGGAATTCGTTTTCCAAAATATCCATCAGTTTTGCAAGCTCTACTCCCTTGTGTTCTTCTGTGAATTGTTCCACTTCTTTGCAATTTTCTTCAAGTTCAACCACATCTTGATCCAAGTCTTCGATATCTTCCTCATCACTCAAGTCATAAATTGGAGGTTGTGAAAAATCTACCTCTGCATCGTCTTCGTATTCACATGGGAAAGATTCTTCCATCTTGAAGAAGTCACTTGCGGATGCAAGTTCATTACTAGGAGAATTGGACTCGTAGTCATTATTATCAAGGAAACTTGCTTGTTGGGTTATTCCGTCCAGTTCTTCATAAGATTCCTGCTTTGAAGGTTGTGCACTATCCTCCTTAGCATCAATTGTAAATTTCATGACAGAATTCTCCACAATTCTGGATTTCCATAGAGGTTCAGCGTCTCCTAAGTCTTCAACCAATTCTTCTTCTTCTATAAATTCAGCTTCCTCCGCTTGTTCCAGTACAAAGTCATGCTCTGCACTGTCCAGTGGTGTTTCCAGTCTCTCCTTCATGCTGCGTTCTTCATTAGTCTGTCCACGTGAAGCCATGTGGGTTTCTTGAGTGTCCGAACATCGGGAAGGTAATCTATTTATCGCTTAATTCAATTGGTGAAGTGTGGCATAAAATTTTTCAAATGTTTTCTTGAGTTGTTCCCTTGATTCTTGGAGTGATTGATATGGACATGGTGCGTACGGAAGTGGTGGTTCTTGGGAGTAATTAGGTTGAAATTGGGGTGGATATCGGTTAGGGTTATATGGAGGTGAATGATGGTAGTTGGCTTGTGAGTGTGGTGGTTCAAATATGTGTTGAGAACGTGGTTCATAGGTGTATGATGGGGCTTGTCGGTAATTACAAGGGGGTCCATCATAACTATTATTCTGACATGCATTGTTGAATGGTCGTCGTCCATGATAGTTTGGAAGGTATTGTTACCTAAAGGGTTGATCAGATCCTCATGGCTCCATCCATCTCTGATTGTTTTGACCTTGATGCATGTTCCTGTTATAGCTTCCATTCCTTTCAACATTGTTAGAACCAAACTCAAAGCGATAGGGGTGAGAATTCATAGTAAATAATAAAAATTAAAAGTGAAAATAAAAGAAATAAATAGGCAAAAGAAAATATTTACAATAACCAATAATAAGACACACAGTTGCAACTCCCCAGCAATGGCGCCATTTTGAAGAACGAAACTCTCGCGCGATCTTGAATTTTCACAAATAAATTTGCGTTGTAAGTACAGCTTCTAGACCGACAAGAATTCCTTTATTACAAAAGTTTGGTTGTCACAAGTAATAAAACCCAATAAAAATTTATAACTGAAGTATTTAAACCTCGGGTCATCTTCTCAAGGAGTTGCAGGGCAGTATGATTTATTATTGGTTATAAGTGAAAGTGTATTTTTGGGTTTTTGAATTAAGGAGCAAGTAATTTAAATGACAAGAAAAATAAACAAATAATAATAAAATAAACTCTTGGCAAGGTATAAGAAATTTAGGTCATATCCTAGTTACCCTTATCAGGTGTGAAAAGAATTGGATTATGCTCCCACTTTTAATTAACCCTTGCTAAACAAAGGAAACCCAAGTAGACAAATTAATTTGATTCTCGGGTCCTAGTCAACTCCTGTGGAGAGACTAGAGTTATTGGACTACAAATTAACTAGCAAAGAATTTCAATTTCAATCAACAGCTGAGTTTGATAACTCAAGTGTTATAAATTCCTTACCAAAGCCAAAAGGGGAAAATAAATCTAAATTGAATTGAAATCATTCACAAATAAATTAAAGCAAAAATCAAATCTGAAATACCTCAAAGTATATTAATTAAGAAAATCATAACATGAATGGTCCATAAGCCAAATCTGGAAGATAAATATCAATTAAAGTAATGAAGTGAATAAAACTAAAAAGTAAATTAAAGGAACATCGAACCTGTGATTGTAGAGAAATAATCCTAAACTTGAAAGGAATCCTAATCCTAATCCTAAGAGAGAGGAGAGAACTTCTCTCTCTAAAAACTACATCTAAAACCTAAAATTATGAATTATTCAGTTGCATCTCCCTCTCTCCTTTTGATTCCCCCATTCTCTGGCTTATATTATGTGTTTATGGCTTGGATTTGCACCGAAAAAGTGTCCAAAAATAATTGGGGTATTTTCTGCAGATTTTTGTACGTGGTGTCTGTCAGGCGTCCGAGTGGGTCACGCGTTCACGCCATCTGGGAGTTTTTCTTGTCACGCGTACGCATCGGTCACGCGTACGCGTCAATTTTGTTCTTCTCAAGGCACGCGTCCGCATCATCCATGCGTTCACGTCGCTGCCTTTTTCTTCAAAACTCCATTTTTGTGCTTTCCTTCCATTTTTGTATGTTTCCTTTTTGTCCTTTAAGCCATTCCTGCCCTATGAGATCTGAAAATACTTAACACACAAATCACGGCATCGAATGGTAATAAAAGGGTAATTAAAATTAATATTTTTAAAGTATAGGAAACATGTTTTTCACTTATATCATAAAATAAGGAAGGGAAAGTAAAACTATGCAATTTACATGAATAAGTGGGTGAAGGATTGAATAAATCACTTAAATTAAGCACAAAATACATCATAAAATTTGAAGAACGAAACTCTCGCGCGATCTAGAATTTTCACAAATAAATTCGCGTGAAGGGGGTTAGTGTTTTTGAATCTACGCGAACACGTGGAGCACGCGATCGCGTGATTTTAGGCGAAAAGGGTGTTGACGCGAATGCGTCATTAACACGATCGCGTGAATTGGGTAAAAGGTAAGGGACGCGTATGCGTGAATCACGCAAACGCGTCGCTGAAAATTGTGCTAAACACACAATTCCAGCGTCATTTTGACGCAACTCTCTGTTTCCAATGGGGTCTATGAAATCCACGCGACGCGGAGGCGTCGCTCACACTTTTGCATGGGATGTGCGTAGTGCAAGTGACGCGTTCGCGTCTGGGACGCGAACGCGTGGGCTAAATTGTGCTAAAGGCACACCAGCCGCACGATTCCAGCCCAACTTTCTGGGCATTGGATCTTTACGCCGATATCCATTCGACGCCCACGCATGGCCTGCGTGCTCGCGTGGGTTTTTTTTTTATGCAATTATGCAGTATGCAATATGCAGTGCTAATGTAGATGCTATGAATAATTCCAGGTTCAATGAAAATAAAATAAAAATAAAAATAAACAAAAACGAAATAAAATTGAAGAAGGAACAATCATACCATGGTGGTTTGTCTCCCACCTAGCACTTTTAGTTAAAGTCCTTAAGTTGGACTTTTGATGAGCTTACTGCTATGGTGGCTTGTGCTTGAATTCATCCAAAAATCTCCACCACTGTTTGGAATGCTAACAGCCTCCGGGGTCCCAAACTAGGCAAGTAAAGCCTTTGAGTAAGTGCAAACAGGTTCTCAGGTTCTCGGGGTGTTGAATGTCAGAATAGATTCCAAGATCCCAAACCTTGCTCTTATACCCGCCTTTGTCCTGATTTATATTTTTCCAGCCGAGCGGTTTTGAAGTTACATTCTCACCAAGATGGCCAAACATTCTCCGACACCCATTTAATTTAACTTGAAACCAATCCTTACACGTCAGATCGAAGCGTGGAACCTTATTGAATCTTGCATACCAGCCTTGATCACGAACCATTTCCCTTTTACTCTTAAAGCTGCAAAGAGCTCTAAGCTGACCATATTTTTCAAGTAAACCATATTCAAGTGGAAAAGTAAAGATAAAAGCTAAGGATTTTACCCACTTGAAGTTTGTATTGGGCGGTAATGGCCTTGGAATAGGTGCTTTCAGTGGTTTTGCAAGCTCTACTCCCTCGTGTTCTTCTGTGAATTGTTCCACTTCTTTGCAATTTTCTTCAAGTTCAACCACATCTTGATCCAAGTCTTCGATATCTTCCTCATCACTCAAGTCATAAATTGGAGGTTGTGAAAAATCTACCTCTGCATCATCTTCGTATTCACTTGGGGAAGATTCTTCCATCTTGAAGAAGTCACTTGCGGATGCAAGTTCATTACTAGGAGAATTGGACTCGTAGTCATTATTATCAAGGAAACTTGCTTGTTGGGTTATTCCGTCCAGTTCTTCATAAGATTCCTGCTTTGAAGGCTGTGCACCATCCTCCTTAGCATCAATTGTAAATTTCTTGACAGTATTCTCCACAATTCTGGATTTCCATGGAGGTTCAGCGTCTCCTAAGTCTTCAACCAATTCTTCTTCTTCTATAAATTCAGCTTCCTCCATTTGTTCCAGTACAAAGTCATGCTCTGCTGTCCAGTGGTGTTTCTAGTCTCTCCTTCATGCTGTGTTCTTCATTAGTCTGTCCACATGAAGCCATGGGGGTTTCTTAAGTGTCCAAACATCGGGAAGGTAATCTATTTATCGCTTGATTCAATTGGTGAAGTGTGGCATGAAATTTTTCAAATGTTTTCTTGAGTTGTTCCCTTGATTCTTGGAGTGATTGATATGGACATGGTGCGTAGGGAAGTGGTGGTTCTTGGGAGTAATTAGGTTGGAATTGGGGTGGATATGGGTTAGGGTTATATGGAGGTGAATGATGGTAGTTGGCTTGTGAGTGTAGTGGTTCAAAGCTGTGTTGAGAAGGTGATTCATAGGTGTATGATGGGGCTTGTCGGTAATTACAAGGGGGTCCATCATAACTATTGTTCTGACATGCATTGTTGAATGGTCGTCGTCCATGATAGTTTGGAAGCTATTGTTGCCTAAAGATGCCTCAAGATTGAGGGAGTTCTGGTAGGAATTCTTGTGCCCTCCTCTTGATGGGGTCATCTTCTATTTGTTGTTTTTCCATTGTGATTTTAGTAATTGGTTGCTCCACTGAGATATACTCTGTTATTCCCATCTTTACTCCAGCATCTTTGCAGAGCATAGAGATTAGGCTTGGATAAGCCAACCTGGCATCCTTGGAGTTCTTGTTGGCAAGTATGTAGAATTCAGATGGGATCAGTTGATGAACTTCTACTTCTTTTCCCAACATAATGCAATGGATCATCACTGCTCTTCTAATATTGACTTCAGAACGGTTGCTGGTGAGCAATATAGAATGCCCAATGAAGTCCAGCCATCCTCCGGCGACTGGTTTGAAATCTTCTCTCTTGGGTTGACTTGGGGCACCCTTCGTGCTGGTGGTCCACCTGGCTCCAGGGATGCATATATCCTCTAGAATCTTATCCAGGCCCTTGTTTGTTCTCATCATTCTCCTATTGAAAGAGTCTGGGTCATCTTTCAGCTGAGGTAGCTTAAAGATCTCCCTGATTTTGTCAGGATGGATATGAACAATCTTTCCTCTGACCACAGTCCTGTAGTAATAGAGGGCAGCTCCAGATATTCTCTTCCTGTCTGTTTGCCACAGATTAGCGTAGAATTCTTGAACCATATTCCTTCCCACTTTCGTTTCAGGATTAGCTAGGACTTCCCAGTTCCTGTTTCGAATCTGCTATTGGATCTCCGGATATTCATCTTCTTTCAGATCGAACTTGACTTCCGGGATCACAGATCTTAGACCCATTATTTTGTAGTAATGGTATGAATGTTCTTTGGTTAAGAACCTCCCTTGATTCCAAAGTGGTTTTGGAATACTCTCTTTCTTGCCTCTTGGAGTGGGTTATTTTCCTTTAGGAGCCATGATCTTAGTGGGTATGGTTTAGTGATCACGGATAAACACACCAAACTTAGAGGATTGCTTGTCCTCAAGCAAAAGAAAAGAAAGGAGAGGGATAGAAGGAGAGCTAGTGTTGAATGGTGGACGAGAGGAAGGAGGCCGAATGTGTTTTTAAAAGGGAGGGGGATGGGTTTTCAAAAATAGGGAGAAAGATAAGATAGAAGATATGATTTAAAAAGATATAATTTAAAATTGAAAAGATATGAAAGATATTTGAAAAATATAAATTTGGATTTTTTTGAAAAAGATAATATGGAGATTTGAAAAAGATATTGATTAGTTGAAAAGATTTTTGAATGAAAAGAGATAGATTTGTTTTCAAAATTTTGAAAAAGAGTTGAATTGGATAAAAAAAGGATTTGTGCTTATGGATTAAGATACATTTGATATTTTAAAGTGGGGTTTTTAGAAATTAGGGATTTTAGAAATCAGGGTTTGTAATATGTTTATGCAAGAAATCATGAATTGAAACATGAAAATTAAGATTGAAATGAAAAATATGAAGAAAAAACGAATTTACCTCCTCCCCACCATCCTGGCATTTGAACGCCCAAACACTGCATGTTTTGGGCGTTCAACGCCCAACTGCTACTTCTCCTGGGCGTTCAACGCCCAGCTGTTGCTTCTTTCTGGTGTTGAACGCCAGGAACTCCTTTGTCACTGGGCGTTTTTCTGAACGCCCAGGACGCTGTAAATCTGGCGTTAAACGCCCAGAAGGAGCTTCTTTCTGGCGTTCAACGCCCAGAAGATGCTTCTTTCTGGTGTTTAACGCCCAGATGGCTATCCTTACTGGCGTTCAACGCCCAGTGGATGCTTCTTTTGGGCGTTGAACGCCCAAAACAGACTTTTACTGGCGTTTTCTTGCCAGTGAGCTCTTTTTCTCTGTTTTGTGTGCAGAATCCTTCTGTAACCCTGTAAACTTATACAATTGACTCTTTACCTTAGTATCAATGAACTTTATATAAACAAATAAAATCAAGAATAGGGTAAAATGCTTAGAGGAAGTGATGCCCCATGGCTGGGTTGCCTCCCAGCAAGCGCTTCTTTATTGTCTTTAGCTGGACCTTACTGAGTTTTTAATCTAGCCTCAGCCTTTAGCACTCTTGCTCAACATTGCCTTCAAGATAGTGCTTGATTCCCTGTCCATTAACAATGAACTTCTTATCAGAATCAATATCTTGAAGCTCCACATAACCATATGGTGATACACTTGTAATCACATATGGTCCTCTCCACCGGGACTTCAGTTTCCCGGGAAATAGCCTGAGCCTAGAGTTAAACAATAGAACCTTTTGTCCTGGTTCAAAGATTCTAGATGACAGCTTTCTGTCATGCCACCTTTTTTATTTCTCTTTGTAAAGCTTGGCATTTTCGAAAGCAGTGAATCTGAATTCCTCTAGCTCATTCAGCTGGAGCAATCTTTTCTCTCCAGCTAATTTGGCATCAAAGTTAAGGAATCTGGTTGTCCAGTAGGCCTTATGTTCCAGTTCCACCGGCAGGTGACAAGCCTTACCATACACAAGTTGGTAAGGAGAGGTCCCTATGGGAGTCTTGAATGCTGTTCTGTAAGCCCACAGAGCATCATCCAAGCTTCGTGCCCAATCCTTTCTACGGGTACTTATAGTCCGTTCCAGGATTCTTTTTAGTTCTCTGTTAGAGACTTTAGCTTGCCCATTTTTCTGTGGATGATATGGAGTTGCCACCTTATGGCGAATCCCATACCGGACCATGGCAGAGTAAAGCTGTTTATTGCAGAAGTGAGTGCCCCCATCACTGATTAGTACCCTAGGGACACCAAATCTACTGAATATGTGTTTCTGGAGGAACTTTAGTACTATTTTAGTATCATTGGTGGGTGTGGCAATGGCCTCTACCCATTTTGATACATAGTCAACTGCCACCAGAATATAAGTGTTTGAGTATGATGGTGGGAAAGACCCCATGAAATCAATTCCCCATACATCAAACAACTCAATCTCCAAGATTCCTTGTTGAGGCATGGCATAACTATGAGGCAAATTACCAGCTCTCTGGCAATTGTCACAGTTATGTACAAACTCTCGGGAATCTCTATAGAGTGTAGGCCAGTAGAAACCACATTGGAGGACCTTGGTGGCTGTTCGCTCACCTCCGAAATGGCCTCCATATTGTGATCCATGGCAATGCCATAGGATCCTCTGCGCTTCTTCTCTAGGCACACACCTACGGATTATTCCGTCTGCACATCTCTTAAAGGGATAGGGTTCATCCCACAAGTAGTACTTTGCATCAGTAATTAATTTTTTCTTTTGTTGCCTGTTGTACTCCTTGGGAATGAACCTTGCAGCTTTGTAGTTTGCAATGTCTGCAAACCATGGTAATTCCTGAATGGCGAACAAATGCTCATCCGGAAAGGTTTAAGAGATCTCAATAGAGGAGGAGGACGCCCCTTCTACTGGTTCTATCCGGGACAGATGGTCAGCCACTTGGTTTTCTGTCCCTTTTCTGTCTCTTATTTCTATATCAAACTCTTGCCCCCCATCTTATGAGTCTGGGTTTTGAATCCTGCTTTGTGAGTAGATATTTAAGAGCAGCATGATCTGTGTACACAATCACTTTTGATCCTACTAAGTATGATCTAAACTTGTCAATGGCATAAACCACTGCAAGCAATTCTTTTTCTGTGGTTGTGTAATTTTTCTGGGCATCATTCAAAACACGGCTAGCATAATAAATGACATGCAAAAGCTTGTCATGCCTCTGCCCCAGTACTGCACCAATGGTGTGATCACTGGCATCACACATTAATTCGAACGGTAATGTCCAGTCTGGTGCAGAGATAACTGGTGCTGTGACCAGCTTAGCTTTCAGAATTTCAAACACCTGCAGACACTCTGTGTCAAACACAAAGGGCGTGTCAGCAGTTAGCAGGTTGCTTAGAGGTTTTGCAATTTTTTGAAAAATCCTTTATAAACCTCCTATAGAATCATGCATGCCCCAGAAAGCTTCTGATTGCCTTAACATTGGCAGGTGGTGGTAATTTTTCAATTACCTCTATTTTAGCTTGATCCACCTCTATTCCCTTGTTTAAAACTTTATGCCCAAGGACAATCCCTTCAGTCACCATAAAGTGACATTTTTCCCAGTTTAAAACCAGGTTGGTCTCTTGGCATCTTTTCAAAACCAGTTTCAGGTGATCAAGACAGGAGATGAATGAGTCTCCATATACTGAGAAGTCATCCATGAAGACTTCCAAAAATTTTTCCACCATATCAGAGAAAATAGAGAGCATGCATCTCTGAAAGGTTGCAGGCACATTACACAGCCCAAAAGGCATCCTTCTATAAGCAAATACTCCAGATGGACATGTGAATGCTATTTTCTCTTGATCCTGGGGATCTACTGCAATTTGGTTGTAGCCTGAATAGCCATCCAAAAAGCAGTAATAATTATGACCTGCTAGTCTTTCTAGCATCTGGTCTATAAATGGTAAAGGAAAATGATCATTTCTGGTGGCTGTATTGAGCCTTCTGTAATCAAAACACATGCACCACCCTGTAACTGTTCTTGTAGGAACCAGTTCATTTTTTTCATTATGAACCATTGTCATGCCTCCCTTTTTAGGGACAACTTGAATAGGACTCACCCAAGGGCTATCTGAAATAGGATAAATAATCCCAGCCTCCAGTAATTTAGTGACCTCTTTCTGCACCACTTCCTTCATGGTTGGATTTAGCCGCCTCTGTGGTTGAACCACTGGCTTAGCATTGTCCTCCAATAAGATCTTGTGCATGCATCTAGCTGGGTTTATGCCCTTAAGGTCACTTATGGACCACCCAAGAGCTGTCTTGTGTGTCCTTAGCACTTGAATTAGTGCTTCCTCTTCCTGTGGATTTCAAGCAGAGCTTATGATCACTGGAAAAGTTTCACCTTCTCCCAGAAATGCATATTTCAAGGATGGTGATAATGGTTTGAGCTCGGGTTTGGGAGGTTTTTCCTCTTCCTGAGGAAATTTTAGAGACTCTTTCAATTCCTCTGAATCCTCTAGATCAGGTGAAACATCTTTAAAGATGTTTTCCAGCTCTGATTCAAGACTCTCAGCCATGTTGATCTCTTCTACCAAAGAGTCAATAAGATCAACTTTCATGCAGTCTTTTGGTGTGTTTGGATGCTGCATGGCATTGACAGCATTCAACTTAAACTCATCTTCATTGACTCTCAGGGTGACTTCCCCCTTTTGGACATCAATGAGAGTTCGTCCAGTTGCTAGGAAAGGTCTTCCTAGAATGAGAGTAGCACTCTTGTGCTCCTCCATCTCCAGTACTACGAAGTCAGTAGGAAAAGCGAATGGCCCAACCCTGACAATCATGTCCTCAATCACGCCTGATGGGTATTTAATGGAGCCATCAGCAAGTTAGAGACATATCCGGGTTGGTTTAACTTCTTCAGTTAAACCAAGCTTTCTGATAGTGGATGCAGGTATTAGGTTGATGCTTGCCCCAAGATCGCATAAAGCTGTCCTGGTGCAATTTCCCTCTAATGTGCATGGTATTAGAAAGCTTCCGGGATCTTTAAGCTTTTCAGGAAAGCTTTTTAGAATGACTGCACTGCATTCTTCAGTGAGGAGAACTCTTTCAGTTTCTCTCCAATCCTTCTTATGACTTAAGATCTCTTTCATGAACTTGGCATAAGAAGGTATTTGCTCAAGTGCCTCTGCAAACAGAATCTTAATTTCAAGAGTCCTGAGATAATCTGCAAAGCGAGCAAATTGCTTATCCTGCTCCTCTTGGCAGAGTTTTTGAGGATAAGGTATCTTGGCTTTATATTCTTCAACCTTGGTTGCTGTAGGTTTATTTCCTACAGAAATAGTTAAAGAAGCCTTTTTAGAGGGATTGTCATCAGCACTTGTGTGTGTCTGATCCCTCTCTGGCATTTGAGTGCCAGAGTTAGAAGCTGGAGTGACGTTAGATGCCAATTCCTCATCTGTTCCTGGCGTCTGAATGCCAGAACTGTGCTTCCTTTGGGCGTTCAACGCCAGTTCCTTGCTTGTTTCTGGCATTGAACGCCAGTCCTGAGCATGGTCTGGACGTTCAGCGCCAGCCTTCCACCCAATTTCTGGCGTTTTAACTCCAGAATTATTTTTTCCTGGGCTCTTACTGTCCTCAAATGGATTTTGGGTGGTTTGCTCAATCCTTGGCTTCCTGCTGCCTTGAGGTGGGGTATTTAATGTTTTCCCACTTCTTAATTGAACTGCTTGGCATTCTTCTGTTATTTGTTTTGACAGCTGCTGTTTTGTTTGCTTCAATTGTTCTTCCATATTTATATTAGCCATCCTTGTCTCTTGTAGTCTATCTTTGAATTTGGCTAATTGTTGTGTTAGAAAGTCCAATTGCTGATTGAATTCAGCAGCTTGTTCTACAGGACTGAGTTTAGCAGTTACTGTTTTAACCTCTTCTTTCATGGAAGGGTCACTGCTTAGGTACAGATGCTGATTTCTGGCAACTGTATCAATAAGCTCTTGAGCTTCTTCAATTGTCTTTCTCATGTGGATAGATCCACCAGCTGAGTAATCTAGAGAGATCTGAGCTCTTTCTGTAAGCCCATAATAGAAGATGTCTAACTGAACCCACTCTGAAAACATTTCAGAGGGGCATTTTCGTAGCATCTCTTTGTATCTCTCCCAGGCATCATAAAGAGATTCATTATCTCCTTGTTTAAAGCCTTGGATGTCCAGCCTTAGCTATGTCATCCGTTTTGGAGGAAAGTATTGATTCAGGAATTTTTCTGTCAGCTGTTTCCATGTCCTTATGCTAGCCTTAGGTTGGTTATTTAACCACCTTTTGGCTTGGTCTTTTACAGCAAATGGAAACAGTAATAATCTGTAGACATCCTGATCTATTTCCTTATCATGTACTGTGTCAGCAATTTGTAAAAACTGTACCAGAAACTCTGTAGGTTCTTCCTGTGGAAGACCAGAATACTGGCAGCTTTGCTGCACCATGATAATGAGCTGAGGATTCGACTCAAAGCTACTGACTCCAATGGAGGGTATGCAGATACTACTCCCATATGAAGCAGTAGAGGGGTTAGCATATGACCCCAGAGTCCTTCTGGACTGTTCATTTCCACTTAGATCCATGATGGAGAAAGGGAGATGATGTAATAAAAAAATTATTTTTATTTATTTATTTATTTATTTCAAAAATAAAATAAATTAAAATAAAATAAATAAAAATGGGTGAAGATTTTCGAAAAATGAGGAGAGAGAAAGTGGTTAGGAAGTTTTGAAAAGGATATGATGATTTTTGAAAAAGGTTTTAAATTTTGAAATAAAAATCTGAATTTTAAAGGTAAATTTCGAAAATTTGCTTTAAAATAGAGAGAAAATATATTTTTGAATTTAAAGAGGAGAGAGAAAAATAATAAGATAGCACAAGATTTAAAATTTTTAGATCTAATGCTCCTTGTTTTCGAAAATTTTAGAGGGAAAACACCAAGGAACACCAAAATTAAAAATTTTAAGATCAAGACACAAGGAAAACTCAAGAACACTTTGAAGATTCACAAGAACGCAAGAACATGAAGAAAGAACACCAAACTTAAAATTTTTAGAAAACCAAAATAAGATTTTTTGAAAACCAAAGAAAAATCAACAAGAAAACACCAAACTTAAAGTTTGGCACAAGATTTACTGTAAAAATTATTTTTAAAAAAGAATTTTAAAAAGAAGGTACCCAATTTACCAAGAACACAGACCAACACTCTAGCCAAATGGGCAGTAAATGTAACACTTGTTTTGAAAAATATTTTTAATAACTAAGAAAAAATATTATTTTTATTTTTATTTTATTTTATTATTTTTTTTTAAAGAATTTAAAAGACTCTGACCCAAAAGACAAAATTTTCCTAATCTAAGCAACAGGATTCACCGTCAGTTGTTCAAACTCAAACAATCCCCGGCAACGGTGCCAAAAACTTGGTGCACGAAATTGTAATGTTAATGTTCACATTACTCTCTTACAACTTCGCACAACTAACCAGCAAGTGCACTGGGTCGTCCAAGTGATACCTTACGTGAGTAAGGGTCGATCCCACGGAGAGTGTTGGCTTGAAGCAAGCTATGGTTATCTCGTAACTCCTAGTCAGGATATAATATCAATAATAATTCTTAGTTTGAATTGTAAAAAGTAAGAAGGGCAGAACACAAATTTTACTTGTATGCAGTGATAGAGAATATGTTGGGGTTTTGGGAGATGCTTTGTCTTCTGAAATTCTGCTTTCCTATGTTTCCTGATTCACGCACGCACGTCCTCTTATGGCAAGCTGTGTGTTGGTGGATCACCGTTGTCAATAGCTACCATCCATCCTTCCAGTGAAAAGGGTCCAGGTGCACTGTCACCGCACGGCTAATCATCTGCAGGTTCTCAGTCGAACCGTAATAGGATTTACTATCCTTTTGTGTCTGTCACTACGCCCAGCACTCGCGAGTTTGAAGCTCGTCACAGTCATTCAATCCCTGAATCCTACTCGGAATACCACAGACAAGGTTTAGACTTTCCGGATTCTCTTGAATGCTGCCATCAATCTAGCTTATACCACGAAGATTCTGATTAAGAGATCCAAGAGATATTCATTCATTTTACGGTGGAACGGGAGTGGTTGTCAGGCACGCGTTCGTGGGGGAATGATGATGATTGTCACGTTCATCACATTCATGTTGAAGTGCGAATGGATATCTTAGATAGGAACACGCATGTTTGAATGGAAAACAGAAATACTTGCATTAATTCATCGAGACACAGCAGAGCTCCTCACCCCCAACAATGGAGTTTAAAGACTCATGCCGTCAAAGAGTACAAAGTTCAGATCTAAAATCTCATGAGATACAAAATAAGTCTCTAAAAGTTGTTTAAATACTAAACTAGTAACCTAGGTTTACAGAAAATGAGTAAACTATGATAGATAGTGCAGAAATCCACTTCTGGGGCCCACTTGGTGTGTGCTGGGGCTGAGACTAAAGCTTCTCACATGCCTGGGCTGTTTTAGGCATTCAACGCCAGGCTGTAACCTATTTCTGGCGTTGAACTCCAACTTGTAACGTGTTTCTGGTGCTGGACGCCAGACTGCAACATGGAACTCATGTTGAACGCCAGTTTACGTCGTCTATCCTTGAGCAAAGTATGGACTATTATATATTGCTGGAAAGACCTGGATGTCTACTTTCCAACGCAATTAGAAGTGCATCAATTGGACTTCTGTAGCTCAAGAAATTCCATTCCGAGTGAAGAGAGGTCAGGATCCAACAGCATCAGCAGTCCTTTTTCAGCCTGAATCAGATTTTTGCTCAGCTCCCTCAATTTCAGCCAAAAAATACCTGAAATTACAGAAAAACACACAAACTCATAGTAAAGTCCAGAAATATAAATTTTGCCTAGAAATTAATGAAAATAAACTAAAAACTAACTAAAACATACTAAAAACTATATGAAATTAACCCCAAAAAGTGTATAAAATATCCGCTCATCAGTCATCCTTGTAAATCTCAGTCAGGAAGATTCAATTGATTAGGAGGTTTGACGATTAAAATATAAATAAAACATAAAATAAAGATAAAGTTACTTATGTAATTCATTGGTTGAAATTTCAGATAAGCGTCTGGAGATGCTTTGTCACTTCTGAACCTCTGCTTTCCTATTGCCTTCTTCCAACCATGCGTTACTTCCTTCCATGGCAAGCTGTAAGATCCTCTCAGTGAAAATGGTCCTCTACAGTTTTTGCACGGCTAATCAACTGTCGGATTTCTCGTCTCGGATGAAAAATACCAGGTACAGCTACCGCATGGCTAATCATCTGTCGGTTCCCGCTAGCGTCGGAATAGAATCCATTGATCCTTTTGCACACTGTCACTTGCACCCAACATTCGCAGATTTGAAGCTCGTCACAGTCATTCCTTTCCAGATCCTACTCGGAATACCACAGACAAGGTTTAGACTTTCCGGATCCAAAGAATGGCTGCCAACAATTCTAGCCTATACCACGAAGATACTAATCTCACGGACTCGGTCCGTGTATTAGATATCCAAGAGAATATACTCCAGCTGTTGTCCAATGACTACGTTGAACATCATGTAGACCACTTTGTGGTTGTCAGGCACGCGATCTTGGCTAAGTGCTGATCGAAATTCTTTGGTGGTATAGAATTTCCTCAATTGAATGAATTCTCGTTGTAAAGTATAGTTCTACACCATCAAACAATTCCCACATCAAAAAAATTTAGGTTGTCACATGTAACAAACCCCAAATAAAAATTTACCGGAGTATTTAGACTTCGGGTCGTCTCCCTAAGACACAATGGAGTGTATGCGTATTAGTTATGATGGGGTAAAAAAAGGGGTTTTGTTTATGAGATGGCAAGAAAGTAAATTGAGCGAGTAAGTAAAGAAAACAAAATAAAGAACTCTTGGCTAAGACTTGGGTACTCGAGATCACCATCCCAGTTAACAAACCTATTATTGACAATTATGAGAGGCCAACCCATTAAGTCTACTTCTCGAAGCCTTAAGTACGTAATATTTACTCCTAGACCGGAAGTATGTCAAATAGGCCTAATCACATCCACCCATAAGTCCTAACCTACCTACTAATTAGCTTAGTAGTGGGTTAGCGTCAATGAGCTTCAAATTGATCATACAGGGTTCTCAAATTACCAAATCCATTATGTCCAAAAACTCAAGATCACTCAAGTCCCTTGGCTTAGGCCAAGAGTTGATAAAACTACTCAAGAACTAAAGAGAACATTTCATCGAACACTTGGAGTGCAATAAAAATCAACACCATAAAATGCAAGGATATCAAAATCTATCACTATTAATTGCAAGAAAAGTGAGGTCACAACTCAATTCATCAAGTAAAGAAACATCAACATCAAATTGCATTAAATGAAATAAATCCAACATGAGTCATCATCACAAAAGAGAGAAAAATGAGGAATTGACATAAAAACTAAGAGGGTCAAGATGTAGAAATGAGAAATTATCAAAGAAACAAGATGAGATCTAATATTCAAACATGAAATTGAGATAATCTAACCTAATTCTAGAGAGAAGAGAGAGCTTCTCTCTCTAGAAAACTAACTAAAGGCTCATGTTGGCTAAAACTAATTGTTCCCCCTTTGCTTGGACATCAATTCTGCATGAAATACACTCAGAAACAAGTTGAATTTGGGCCTGGGCAGCTCAGAAATCGCCCCCAGCGTTTTGCCTTCAAGTGGGCCATGTGAGAGTATCGACACGTGCGCGCCATGTGCGCGTGTGCGTCGCTGGCGAATTCTCAATCCGCGCGGACGCGACATGTACGCGGGCGCGTCCGTAGGCGAAATCACTTTTGCGCGTGCGCGCCTGATGCGTGTGTGCGTCCTTTATGCATTTCCAACCTTTGTCTCTCCATGCATTCTCCCTTTTTGTATGCTTTTCTCCTCATTTCTTCCATCCAATACTTGCCTTACGGACCCGAAATCACTCATCAAACGCATCAAGGCATCGAAGGGAATTAAAGTGAATTAAAATCACCAATTTAGGGCCTAAAAGCATGTTTTTACACTTAAGCAAAATTCAAGGGAGAATTACAAAACCATGCTATTTTATTGAATAAATGCGAGAAAAAGTGACAAAATCCCCCAAAATAAGCACAAGATAAATCATGAAATCGGGGTTTATCAAATCTCCCCACACTTAAACTAAGCATGTCCTCATGCTAAAATCCAGAAGAAGCAAAAGGGTATTAACATTTATTCAATGCAACTACTAAATGCACTCTACTTACATGATGCAATGGCTTAGTCAAGATAAATCAACCTCCAAGAATACGCATATAAGCGCAAGGGCTAAGGTATTAGCAATCAAGCAAACCACAATTGGATTGAATCATTGAAAAAGTTCACAAACTTGCAAGAAAGGATGATCATGGGTGGAAACATGTACTTGAGCGATCGAAACCTCACCGGATGTGTATCTGCTCTAGGCACTCAAGTGTATGGGATTGATTCACTCATTTCCCCCCTAATCATGCTTTCCAAGATTTGTTTTTCATCTAACAATCAATAATGACTTTATGCATGCATACAGATATCATGAGGTCTTTCCCACAGTTTGTAACGGGGCTAGGGTCAAGGAAGGGTGCATGTGGTTAAGTGAGCTAGAAATTCGAATCTATGATTAACTTAAACTTCCCACCTAACCTATGACGACCTATACAATTCTGAGCAAACCTAACTACCCATTCTTCACTTTTCTCACACACTCATAAATTCTCTTTTGATCCCCACACCTATGCATTGACTCTTATTGAATTTCACTTTGGGGCGTTTTGTCCCCTTTTTTAATGCTTTTCTTTTTTCTTTCTTTTATATATGAGAAATAAAATTATTATTATTATTTTTTTTTTCATCAAGTAAAGATATATATACAAGAACATCAATGCATATGGTTTACTCATAATTAATATATGAATATGTACCCAATTCCCAATATTTTTCAACAAGAAATATAAACACACTTTTATCTCTACCCAATATTCCCAACTTTCCCAAAATCAATTGACAAACACTCTCACTAGCTTAGGCTAATCAAAGATCCAAATTAAGGGATATTTATTGTTTTTTCGCTTAGGCTTGTAATGTGCTATAATTAAGAACTAATGGGTTAAGCATAGGCTCAAAATTGGCTAACAATGGAAGATAAAAGGTAGGCTATTTGGGTAAGTGAACTATTTGAACAACGGCCTCAATCATATAAATGCATGTATACACAATTTAATGGACATAGAGAATCAAACAAATTAAAGATTACAATCGTAAGAGGAAAATAATGCACACAAGAATGGAAGTAAGTGGTTATGTATGATGAAACCACACAATTAGGCTCAATTCTCACATGCTTGTGTTCTCAGCTCAAAACATGATCCACAAGTATATAGCTCAAGCAAGTTCTAAAAAAAGTTTCAACCAATTGGGGTGGTGCCCTAAAAATGAGTTTCTTAGAAATTTTCATCATATTGATTAAGCTTATTCTAATGCAATATTGTGATTTAGAAAATTTTAAAAATTTTCCCAGTTTACCCCTTTTTCAATCAAAACACATTTCTTATATAAAAAGGTTTGACTAGATTTTTAGCAATCCATTAATTTTCTAATCACACTCAACAACTAAGATGCAAAGCATATATATATATATGTATATATACTAAGAGTGTGCGCAACCAAAATAAAAGTGTCTACAATAGCATAAATATGTACAATAATCCCAAAATGATCTAAAACATAAAGTGCGGAATAAAACAAAATAAAGTAGTAGCGAATAGAAATAAGAGTCTGAAAGTTCACCACATGGATGCAAACACCGGTCACGAACGGTGACCTCCCCACACTTTAGAATTAAGCATCGTCCTCGATGCTACTACTGAAGCTCGGGATGGGGGTCAACAATCGCACCAGGCTGTGGCTCATGCTCAGGCTCGGGCTGTGGAACTGGAGGTGGTACTGGCTGTGGCTCAAGTACTGGCTGTAGAATGTCATGCTGGACCTCAGGAGGCTGCTGGACCTTAGTGGTGGTCTGCGTCTCTGGTGGTGCCTTCTGCTGTGTCAGCTCCTCACTATGCTCCTCCTCCTGGTCCTGCTCATCAGAGGCGGGAGAGTCTGGAAGTGGCGGGAGCTCAATGCCCTGTGATGCAAACACCTGATCTATCCGGTCAAGGCGTCGCGTGACACGATGCTCGAAGCGCATCATGAAGCGAAGAAGGTGTTGCATTAATAGGTAAGTCGGCTCAGGTGCTGGTGGCGGTGGTGGTTAGGATGTTGTGACTGTTGTGGAGGAAGAGGGTCATGCGGCCTCCACTGCCGCTCTAGCCCGAGAATGACGTCTGGTCGAGGGCTTCTCGTGTACCCATCCACCCATGGAATAGTAACTTCCTTGTCGTCGTCATCTGGGGATGGCGGTGTCGCATCATCGTCCTCCCATGGGACATCATCCAGCTCAGCCAAGCTGGTAACAAGCGTAGGAAATAGTAGCAAGCCGCGGATGTGAGCTCTCCACATGCTATGCCTAATCAGCCGTGGAAAATACACCTCTTTCCTTTCCATGACACACCCAATCAGAGTCAGCATATCCATCGGGATCTCTGAGAAGTGAGTGGTAGGCAGGACATAGTGGGCAAAGATCTGCTGCCAGGTCCTAGCCTTCCTAGACAGATATGCAGATAGCATCCCCTTAGGCTTCTTGTTGTTCGCATCCATCACCCAGGGAGCATCTGGTGTAGCAATCATGCGCCTAAGCGCCTCATAGTCAAAAGTCATGGAGAGGATAGCCACATCTGCCTGCTGGTAGGCACAAGTCTCAGGAGTACCAACTCTGCAAAGCAGTGCATCCCCTATAGCCTCCTCAGTGATCATAATCTCTCTACCCCTTACGTGCACTGAATCCAAGTTAACTCGGAAGAAGTTACAGTAAAACTCTTTAACCCATGAAACGTTAATCCTTCCTAGGTCCCTATCAACGAAATCCAATCCCAACTCTAAAATACGGGCGTTTATGGCACGCCTCATGTCATTGGGAAGATTCAGCTTCTTCTCAATGTTCAAGTTTTTTTTTTTGTACAACGGGAGAAGCGTAGCTCGCAGTAGAGGTTGGGGAATTTGATTGAATCAGTGGATGGAAGTGACTAATTTTCTATATCTTCATCATTCAGCGGGTTCTTGGCATAATTAGCATATAGTGAGGGGGTAGAGGTCTTGGAGCGCTTCTTCTTTTTGGAAGTGGTGGCTATAGCTTTTCCTTTATCCGACATCCTAAAAAACAGAGATAATACAATATAAGCAGATAGCCAACGAAACATAAAGCACTCAAAGCAAAGCAAACTCATGAAGCGAAAGAAGAAATGAGATTTCTTGGAATGCAAGCAAACAGAATTCAGAATTTAAACCAAACTTCAAACCAAGAATTCAAACCATATTTTGCACATTGCTTGTTCACTGAGCTTAGAAAGCACCATATCTAAAAGAATGATATAAAGAGTTAGATTGAAAACCAAAAGAAGTCAGGTGGTTAAACAGGTTAAAGTTAGAAATCAGTTTGAAAATTAGTGATATGGCGATTACGGACTCAACTCGAAAGGAACGCACAAAACAGGGATGTAAGCTTGTTCACAATCATGAATTGCAACAAGTCATTGATGATGAAATATGATGTAGCTAGAAAGCAGTTAATGTGAAACAAACCATCAATCAATGCAAGGATCACTAGCAATGTTGGTGAAATTAAAACCTTGAGAAACAAGTGAGTTAAGCACATTTAACACCAATTCTAACAATGCACACAAGTCACAAGTTCAAATGTTAATTGGAAATCTCATGGTCTATGTAACTCACTGAGACAACGTATGAACGTAATGAACTAATTGGTCACATAGATGAGAACGTTCGAACTTGTGTGTCCATGCAAAAGAGGCAAAAATTTTTAAGGAAATCACAAGTGATGGTCAATTAGAAAGTTTATTCAAACCATTTAATGCCTATATGCAAGCCATCATGCATAACAAGCAAAGAGTTTAAGCAAGACCAAAACTTGTTCCTAAGGATTTTCCAAAACCATTTAAGCAACAAAACTCTAATTGAACAGAATTCATCAACTAGGGGTTGCTACATTCATCAAACAAGATCAATACAAAAATTGTGGTTAAGAAAAAAAAATTTAGCAGCATTTCAGCAGCAAATTGGCCATTTTCCAAATTCAAACAGTCAAATCAGATTTCATATGAATTCATTAACAATTAGAAGCACAAAATCACACATATACAAGTTCATATGAATATAACAGATAGCCAATAGTTCAGCACAAGGCAATGCAGACAACACAGAGAACAGGGGTAGTTGCTTCAATCAGCACTCCCTTCACCAATCCATCTCAAGCAAGCAGCATTAACTCATTACATGAACACAAAATAATACAGCAAAACAGAGCAATTTCACACAGCAACAGAAATTCAAACAATGCCTAAATCCAATACTCAGCCCAGATTCACTAACCACCTAAATCAAACTAAACTAACTAACTAAGCTAATTCTAACTAAATCAATGGAATTACAGTAAGTAGTAAAAAGAATGCAGAACAGGGGAAGCAAGAACCTGGGGTGCAGAGACTGAACGGGGGAATTAGAAGGAAGGCAAAGTAGAGGGGTGGGTTGACGCGGCTGTGGAGCTCGCACCGGCGACAATGGCGGTCGCGGTGGTGCTTGGGGCGGCGCGAAGGCTTGCTGCGGAAGAGAGAGCAGAAACAGAGGGGGGATAGAGTGGAGAGAGAGAGAGTGAGAGTGAGAGAGTGGAGTTTGCGCGGTGATGGCAGCGGTGATGGTCGTGGTCGCTCGCCGGAGACAATCGCTGGTTGCTGAGCAGAGGAGGGAGGTGGTGGTGGAAGAGAAATGGAACGTTGGGGACGAAGGGGGGGTGCTGCGCGAATGCACTAGCGCTTCGCGTCTCTGGTTAAATGGGGTTTTTGAATCCGCACGAGCGCGCACCGTGCGCGTCAGCGTGGGTGATCGGAAATAGGGAGGTGGCGCGGGAACGCCACATGCCCCTACGCGCATATGGGCAAGTTAAGGGTTGGCACGGACGCGTACAGTGTGCGTCCGCGCGGGTATGCTGGGCCAGAGGCACAAAAGAGGCCCAAAGCTGGCACAACTCTCGGGTGCTTTGGCCTGGATGATGTGAAAATGCATCGACGTGCGCGCGCACCTTGCGCGTTCGCGTGGATGGTATGAGCCTATGGAATGGGCGCGGAGGCGCGAAGCACGCCAACGCGTGTATGAAGAAACAAAGGGTGGCGCGGACGCGTACAGTGTGCGTCCGCGTGGGTTGAGACACAGAGTTGGCCCAAAAGTGGCACAACTCTCTGGTCTTTGGCCCAGATAGCCGAAATGGGCAGCCTGCGCGCGCGCGCCTTGCGCTTGCGTGTAGGTTGGCTTCTTTTTTTTTCTTCTTTTTCTTTTTTTTTTTTTGAAACATATGGGATCTTTCAAACAACTTGAGAAAACTTGCAATTCAAGCAAAAACTCAATTCAAAGATTCATCCCCTATCAAAGCATAGAATGCATAGACAACTTAGCAATCAAAGAAAAATATGCCCAGAAATAAAAAAAATCTGTACAATGGAACTCAATTCATTCATTCATTATATCTACAAGAGAATAGAAAGAGTTTACCATAGTGGGGTGTCTCCCACCAAGCACTTTTAGTTTAAGTCCTTAAGTTGGACATTGGGAGGCTTCTTGTCAAGGCGGCTTATACTTGTATCCATCCTTGAACCTCCAAAAGTGCTTGTCCTTCAATCGGTTGTCAGACGTTCCAACCTTCTTCATTAAGCTTTGGTGAGGTTCTTCCCAAGACGCGAGCTCCTGAAATTGACTATCATAGGATAATCCAGGATCCCATATCTTGTCCTCACACCCATCTTCTAATTGATTGCCTTGACTTTGTCCGGGCGACGAGAAAATAGAATTCTCATAGAAGCACCAAACTACTCTCCTAGACTCATTTACTTGAACATTACACCAATCCATGCTCTCCAATTTTGAGCTTCCCACCATAATGAACCTAGATTTAGATCGCCAACCACTAAACATCCTCCTCTTTCGCTTAATTCCACAAAGTGCCCTAAGTTGGCCATCCGTTTCAAGCAAACCATACTCAAGTGGGATAATAAAGCTAAGAGTTAGAAGTTTTACCCACTCAAGTGGAGGATTTGATGACGAACTAGGTGGAGGGGTTCCCAAAGATCTTGATAAAGCATGTTCTACTCCCGTCCATCCTCTTCTAGAGGTTTCCACCACTTGGCAAGGTTCTTCAAGTTCCTCCTCATGCCAAGCTTTCTCAAGTTCACATCCTTCTTCACCAATTTCTTTTATTTCTTCCCCATCACTCTCATCATAGATAGGAGGCAAAGTAAAATCTACCTTATCGTTGAATCTAGACATTTTGGAGAAGGACTCTTCAAACTCGGACGGATCGTATGTTGATTCGGAATCATCATAGATAGGGGTGCTTGTTGCTTGGAATACTTCTCCCAGTTCTTCATCTTCAGTAGGCCTTGGGGGTTTCAAGTCTTCCTCAATCGTGCTTTCTAATCCACTGGGGAAGGGTTCAACAATATCGTCAAGGGGGTTGATCAACATAGGCAAAAAATCACTAGTGATGGAACCTACTTCTTGATCAATTTCCTTCGACTCTCTGTTTACTTCTGCAACATTACTCTTTTCTTCAACATTCCTTCCAAACTCCTTGAAGGAGGGTTCTTCAAATTGCGATTTCTTTATGCGCTCAACGTATCCCAAACATCCATCCACTGCTTCCTTTTGTTCGCTAATCTCTGTCTTCTCCTCTTGTTGTCCATGTTGCTTTAATTCTTCCTCCTCATCATGGAGCTTCAAGTTCACATCCTTACTAAGCTCCTTGATTGTTTCTCCACATTCAACAATGGGGGTACTTAAGGTGCATGAACTCAAGTGAGATGTTAAGTGGTTCACGGCTTCTACCATGCTAGCTATCTTTACTCTTAGCTCCGTAAACTTAGTTTCATCCTCCTCTTGCCACCTTAAGATGCGAGATTCAAGGTCTCTCAGTTCTGATATGAAGGCTTCGTCAGGAGGTGGTGTTGGAGGAGAGAATTCATCGGTAAATGGAAAATTGTTGTAATCGAAAGGTGGTTCATGTTGGCGGAGTTCTTGAGGTGGTGTATGTGGAATTTGTGGCTCTTGGGAATATTGGTATTGGGATGGTGGTTGTTCTATATATGATTCGAACGGTGGTTGATATGGTATGTATGAATTATGGTAATGTAGAGTGGAATATTGGTGTGAGGCTTGTGAGTATGATGTGTATATTGAGGAATGGGGTCACATGCATATGATGATTGTGGTTGACAACCACAATAAAGGTCATCACACACATTGGACTGGTATACATTAAGATCAGAAGTATACCCATAGGAGTTCGTAGGAGGTTGTTGCCATGAAGGTTGTTCATAAGCTTGAAGTTCCTCCCATCCTTGATTTCCAAATTCTTGATGCATATCCTCATTGAAACTTCCATTTCCTACAACATATTTTGAACTACACTCATAGCCAAAAGGGTGAGAATTCATAATGAAATATAAAATAAAGACAAAAAGTAATAAGAAATAAAGAAGATAAAACCCTAACTAGTAAAAACTGGCAAACAAACCAAAGTTCAAGCTATTCACAATATGTACAATAACCAATAACATAGCACCATTGTTTTCCCGGCAACGGCACCATTTTGATGATCGAAATTCTTTGGTGGTATAGAATTTCTTCAATTGAATGAATTCTCGTTGTAAAGTATAGTTCTACACCATCAAACAATTCCCACATCAAAAAAATTTAGGTTGTCACATGTAACAAACCCCAAATAAAAATTTACCGGAGTATTTAGACTCCGGGTCGTCTCCCTAGGACACAATGGAGTGCATGCGTATTAGTTATGATGGGGTAAAAATGGGGGTTTTGTTTATGAGATGGCAAGAAAGTAAATTGAGCGAGTAAGTAAAGAAAACAAAATAAAGAACTCTTGGCTAAGACTTGGGTACTCGAGATCACCATCCCAGTTAACAAACCTATTATTGACAATTATGAGAGGCCAACCCATTAAGTCTACTTCTCGAAGCCTTAAGTACGTAATATTTACTCCTAGACCGGAAGTATGTCAAATAGGCCTAATCACATCCACCCATAAGTCCTAACCTACCTACTAATTAGCTTAGTAGTGGGTTAGCGTCAATGAGCTTCAAATTGATCACACAGGGTTCTCAAATTACCAAATCCATTATGTCCAAAAACTCAAGATCACTCAAGTCCTTTGGCTTAGGCCAAGAGTTGATAAAACTACTCAAGAACTAAAGAGAACATTTCATCGAACACTTGGAGTGCAATAAAAATCAACACCATAAAATGCAAGGATATCAAAATCTATCACTATTAATTGCAAGAAAAGTGAGGTCACAACTCAATTCATCAAGTAAAGAAACATCAACATCAAATTGCATTAAATGTAAACAAATCCAACATGAGTCATCAACACAAAAGAGAGAAAAATGAGGAATTGACATAAAAACTAAGAGGGTCAAGATGTAGAAATGAGAAATTATCAAAGAAACAAGATGAGATATAATATTCAAACATGAAATTGAGATAATCTAACCTAATCCTAACCTAATTCTAGAGAGAAGAGGGAGCTTCTTTCTCTAGAAAACTAACTAAAGGCTCATGTTGGCTAAAACTAATTGCTCCCCCTTTGCTTGGACTTCAATTCTACATGAAATACACTCAGAAACAAGTTGGATTTGGGCCTGAGGAGCTCAGAAATCGCCCCCAGCGTTTTGCCTTCAAGTGGGCCATGTGAGAGTATCAACGCGTGCGCGCCATGTGCGCGTGTGCGTCGCTGGCGAATTCTCAACCCGCGCGGACACGGCACGTACGCGGGCGCGTCCGTAGGCGAAATCACTTTTGCGCGTGCGTGCCTAGTGCGCGTGTGCGTCCTTTATGCATTCCCAACCTTTGTTTCTCCATGCATTCTCCCTTTTTGTATGATTTTCTCCTCATTTCTTCCATCCAATACTTGCCTTACGGACCTGAAATCACTCATCAAACGCATCAAGGCATCGAATGGAATTAAAGTGAATTAAAATCACCAATTTAGGGCCTAAAAAGCATGTTTTTACAATTAAGCAAAATTCAAGGGAGAATTACAAAACCATGCTATTTCATTGAATAAATACGAGAAAAAGTGACAAAATCCCCCAAAATAAGCACAAGATTAATCATGAAATCGGGGTTTATCACTAAGCGAGTAATGAAGATTGGGTGATTGTCACGGGTCACCCCTTCATTCTGACTTAACTGAATTAAGTACGAGAGTATATCTTGGAGAAAAAGTAGGTGTGAATTGAATAGAAAACAGTAGTAATTGCATTAATTCATGAAGAACAGCAATGCTCCACACCTTAATCTATGGGGTGTAGAAACTCCACCGTTGAAAATACATGAGTGAAAAAGGTCTAGGCATGGCCGTGAGGCCAGCCTCTAAACGTGTTCAATGGTCTCTAAGATCAACAAAAGACAAAAGATCTCAAATAAATCTCTAAAAGTAGTTTTTATACTAAACTAGTAGCCTATGGTTACAGAAAATGAGTAACTAAGTGCAGATAGTGCAGAAATCCACTTCCGGGGCCCACTGCTGTGTTCTTGGGATGAGCATTGAAGTTTTTTCGTGCATAGGCTGTTCCTGGAGTTAAACGCCAGCTTTGGTGCCAGTTTGGGCATTTAACTCCAATTCTAGTGCCAGTTTGGGCGTTTTACGCCAAGATGTTGTAGGCTGGCTTTGGATGCCAGTTTGGGCCATTAAATATCGAGCAAAGCATGGACTATTATAAATTGCTGGAAAGCCCAGGATGTCTACTTTCCAACGCAATTGAGAGAGTGCCAAGTAGACTTCTGTAGCTCCAGAAAATGCACTTCGAGTGCAGGAGGGTCAGAATCCAACAGCATCTGCAGTCCTTTTTCAGCCTCTGAGTCAGATTTTTGCTCAGGTCCCTCAATTTCAGCCAGAAAATACCTGAGATAACAGAAAAATACACAAACTCATAGTAAAGTCCAGAAATTTGATTTTTAAATAAAAACTAATAAAAATATAATAAAAAGTAGCTAAATCATACTAAAAACTATGTAAAAACAATGCCAAAAAGGGTATAAAGTATCCGCTCATCAGTTTCCTGGCGTTTAAAGATGCGTACACGTGATGTACACGTACGTGTGGGAAGCTGCACGTGACTTACTAAAGGCAACTCGTGGCCAGCGATTTTTGGAGCATTTTGGGCCTAATCCAACACATTTCTGAAGCTATTAAACCCAAGGAATGAAGTAGGGATGAACTATCTAGTTAGCTTTAGTTTAGATTAGAATTTAGTTAGTTTCTAGAGAGAGAAGCTATATCTTCTCTCTAGAATTAGGGTTCTTAGTTTAGATTTAGATCTACTTCTTCTCTCTTGCTTAATTTTTCCTTTTCATCTTTAATTGTCCTCTTGTAGTTGTAGAATTCTACTTCTCTTGTACTTCTCTTGTATTGTTAGTTGTAGTTTATGAATTCTTTTGTAGATCTATTTTTCCTTTCAACGCAATTTATGATTTCTTTGTTGTTTCATAATTGCTTTGTTTTTCTATTGTTGATCTCTTGCTGTTGTAGTTGTAGATTCCTTTAATTCTTGCAATTTATATGTTGTTTGTTTGTATTGCCCATTAGATGTTTGATGAAATACTTCTTTTAGTTATGAGTTAGATTTTTCTTCTCTTGGCTTTGGTTGAGTAATTGGTGACTCTTGAGTTATCAAACTCTTTTGTTGATTGATAATTAGAAGTTGCTAAATGACTTGAATGCCACTAAAGCTATTCTTTCATCTAGATTTGGCTAGGACTTGTGGAATCAAGTTAATTCATACACTTGACTTTCCTTCATAGTTAGAGGTTAACTAAGTGGGAACAATGGATAATTCTCATCACAATTGACGATGATAACTAGGATAGGACTTCCCATTCTCATTCCTTGCCAAGAGCCTAGTCATTAGTTTAATTCTTTTGTCATTTACTTTTCTTGTCTCCTATCCCAAAACCTCAAAAGATACTTCATAACCAATAACAAGAACAATTTTGATGAATAGAATTATTGATGGTATAGAATTTCACTAATAAAATCTCATTGCAAGTATAGTTTCTAAACCAACAATAATCCTTTCATACAAAAATTTGGTTGTCACTAGTACAAACCCCTAATAATCCTAATAACCAAAGTATTTAAACCTCGGGTCGTCTCTCAAAGGAATTGTAGGATAGTGTTCTTGTTATTGGTTATGAGATGTATATTTTGGGATTTTGGATAAGAAACAAAGAAAGTAAAGGTCAATGAAATTCAAATGATAAAGACCGATTTCCATGGGTAACAATTTCCTTTTCAACACCAACTCTTAGTTTTCTTTGTTAGTTAGTGGTTGCATTGCATGATAGGTTGCATCTTAGTTAGAATTTGTACATATGTTTACCACTTCTTTCTTATTAGGACTACTTGGTTAGGGTGATGATTTCTTTTCCAAGAAACTGTTTTAGGGCACCCTACCAATTTGAAAAAAAAAATTTGTTGAACTTGCTTGAAAGAATTTATTTTGGAATATGGATTTTGAGCTAAGAACACAAGCATGTGAGTTTTGAGCCTAATAGCCTTAGGGGTATTGATTGTTTGGTATGAACAGAATCAGGATGCCTCCACGGAGACGTAGCGATCGGGAAGGGTCTACTGTTAACAATCCGCCACGAAACGATGATAATCTATTTGCTGTGATTCACGCTATGGCTGAGGCTGTGCGTGAAACGGCGACTGCTACTACCCGAGCAGTTAACCGTCTGGGGGAACGTAATGGAGAGCGTAACAATGACCGTAATGGTGAGAATGGTGGGAACGGTGATGGAGATAACATGAATCATGATAGGCCTATGACATTAGCTGCTTTCTTGAAAGTTAATCCACCGAAGTTCAAGGGTACGACTGTAGCAACTGAAGCTGATAATTGGTTCCGAGGCATAGAAAGGTCCTTGAGGGCACAGCATGTCCCGGAAGAACAGTATGTAGAATTTGCTACTTATATGCTGGAAGGGGATGCTCAGCACTGGTGGCAGGGCATTCAACGTTTACTGCAGCAAGATGAGGGTAATATTTTGTGGGATGTTTTCAAAGAAGAGTTCTATAAGAAGTACTTTCCTAGAGCTACTCGTGAGGCAAAGGAGATGGAGTTGATGCAGTTGAACGTTTACTGCAGCAAGATGAGGGTAATATTTTGTGGGATATTTTCAAAGAAGAGTTCTATAAGAAGTACTTTCCTAGAGCTACTCGTGAGGCAAAGGAGATGGAGTTGATGCAGTTGAAACAGGAAAGTATGTCTGTTGTTGAGTATACAAGGAAGTTTGAGGATTTATGTCGTTTTTCCAAGGTTTGTCAACGGAATCCAGCAGATTTCGAAGAGTGGAAATGTTTGAAATTTGAAGGGGGACTCCGTGAAGATTTGTTGAACTCAGTGGTTCCATTGGAAATACAGAATTTTGCGGAGTTGGTTAATAAAAGTCAGGTAGTAGAGGACTGTGCTAAGAAGATAGCTGCAGCTCGGATGAATCGCCCAGGATCTTCTTTTTAGAATTATAATCGGTATACAGCTCCTCAGGGAATGAATTTTAAGCAGGGAGCAATGCCTTCACGAAGGTACAATCAGAATAGAAATGTTCATGCACGTCCTACAGGAGGGAATGGAGGAAGAATGAGACAGGATATGGGTAAGCGACCTCAACAGGCGCAGATGCGACCAATATGTAGGCAGTGCGGAAAGGAGCATGGAGGTAGACCTTGTCAGCTTACAGGCGTTATCTGTTTTTCTTGTGGTCAGCCTGGACATATGGCTAAGGACTGTTCGAAGAAGCCAATACAAGGAATAGATAGGCCGCGACAGCAAGGACATGTGTTTGCTATAACTGCTGATGACGCAATGAAATCAGACTCCCTAATTCAAGGTCAGTGTTATGTCAAATCTCGACTCTTAACTGTACTGTATGACTCTGGTGCATCACATTCATTTATTTCTGAGACTGTTGCGCATGAGTTGGGATTAGATTTCATCATGTTAGATTATAATCTAATTGTTCGTACACCCACATCTCAAAATGCCTTGACTAGTCAAGTATGTCAACAGGTGCCTTTTGTTATTGAGGCTAGGACTTTTATACATGACCTGGTTTGTTTGCCTTTGTGTGGTTTAGATATTATCTTAGGTCTAGATTGGTTGTCCAAGCATCATGTTTTCCTTGATTATTTTAAACGAATTGCTACATTTCCATCATCTGAAATGCACACTGAACCAGTTGAGTCTTGTACTTTCTATTTGAATTCCCTAAGAGTTATTTCTAGTAATAGTGGGTTAGAGGGTTACGTTCTACTATCGGCTAGCTCAGAAACTAATGAACAAGACTTGGAGCAAATCCGAGTGGTGAAGGAGTTTCCTGATGTTTTTTCGGATGATATACTTGAGTTTCCACCTCAGAGAGAGATAGAGTTTAGTATTGATCTGGTTCCTGGAGCCGGACCAATTTCTATAGCACCGTATCAGATGTCACCGTTGGAATTAGCAGAGTTAAAGAAGCAGTTGAATGAATTACTGGGGAAGAAGTTTATTCATCCGAGTGTATCACCATGGGGAGCTCCAGTGTTACTAGTAAAGAAGAAGGATGGTGGAATGAGGTTATGTGTGGATTATCGGCAATTGAACAAGATCACAATCAAGAACAAATATCCACTCCCAAGGATAGATGATCTGATGGACCAGCTGAGAGGTGCGACAGTATTCTCAAAGATTGATTTGCGGTCAGGTTACCATCAAATCCGGGTGAAGGAATCAGATATATCTAAGACTGCCTTTCGAACTAGGTACGGTCACTATGAGTATATGGTTATGTCCTTTGGGCTGACTAATGCTCCTGCTGTATTCATGGATTATATGAATCGCATTTTTCGTCCGTATCTAGATCAGTTTGTGGTAGTCTTTATAGATGATATCCTCATCTATTCCAAGACAGAAGAAGAACATGGAGAGCATTTGAGGATTGTGTTGCAAATATTAAGAGCACGGAAGCTATATGCGAAGTTGTCGAAATGTGAGTTTTGGGCGACAGAAGTGGCATTCTTGGGACATGTGATCATACGAGATGGAATAACTGTAGATCCTTTAAAGATCGAGGCCGTAGTACAATGGAAGCAACCCAAGACAGTTACAGAAGTTCGTAGTTTCTTGGGGTTAGCAGGATACTATCGGCGGTTTATCAAGGGTTTTTCACAGATAGCTTTACCTTTGACTCGCCTTACTAGGAAGGAAGTTCCGTTTGAGTGGACAGAGAAGTGTGAAGAAAGCTTTGAAACTTTAAAGAAAAAGTTGACGACGGTGCCAGTTTTGGTGTTACCAGACCCACAGGAACCTTTTGAGGTGTATTGTGATGTTTCTTCTAAGGGACTTGGATGTGTGTTGATGCAGCATAGGAATGTGGTAGCTTATGCTTCGAGACAACTAAGACCTCACGAAAGGAACTATCCGACACATGATTTGGAATTAGTAGCAGTGGCCTTTGCACTTAAGATTTGGAGGCACTATTTGTACGGAGCCCAATTTGAAGTCTTCTCTGATCAAAAGAGTTTGAAGTATATCTTTGATCAGAAAGACCTTAATATGAGGCAGAGGCGATGGATGGAATTCTTAAAAGATTATGATTTTAAGTTGAGCTATCATCCTGGGAAGGCAAATGTAGTCGCAGATGCTTTGAGTCGGAAGAGTTTGGGCATATCCTGGATGATGATCAAGGAAGAAGAAATGATCTCAGGCTTTGAAAACTTAAAATTAGGAATGAGAGAGACATCAAGAGGAGTTGTTATGGCGCGACTACAATTAACATCTGACTTTAAGATAGCTATTCAGCAAGCTCAAGCCCAGAATTCAGGAATGCTGACATTGTTAACACGGATGAAGGCAGATCAGCCGGAAGAGGTACGCCAAGATAAAGAGGGAATATGGAGATATAGGAACAGAATTTGTGTACCTGCTCAGGAGGACTTGAGAAAGAACATTCTGACCGAAGCTCATGAAAGCAGATTTTCTATCCATCCCGGAACGACTAAAATGTACCAAGATCTGAAGAAGATGTTCTGGTGGCCGGGAATGAAGAAAGATATAGCAACGTATGTTTCAAAGTGTCTCACTTGCCAGAAGATTAAGGTGGAACATCAAAAACCACCTGGAACCCTGCAACCATTGGAGATACCGCAATGGAAATGGGAAGAGATTACGATGGATTTTGTTACTGGGTTACCAAGAACCTCTGCCGGGCATGATGCAATTTGGGTAATTGTAGATCGATTGACAAAATCAGCGCATTTTCTACCAATTCAAATTGGTCACAGCTTAGAGAAACTCGCCCGGTTATACATTCAGGAGATAATACACTTGCATGGAATACCTTCATCAATTGTGTCAGACAGAGATCCAAGGTTTACTTCTAGATTTTGGGGAGCTCTACAGAAAGCTTTTGGGACGAAGTTGCACTTAAGTACAGCATATCACCCACAGACTGATGGACAGACAGAACGAACAATTCGTACCTTGGAAGATATGTTGAGATCTTGCGTAATGGACCAACAGGGTAACTGGGACAAATACTTGCCATTGATTGAGTTTGCTTACAACAACAGTTATCAACAGAGTATCGGAATGGCACCATATGAGGCCCTCTACGGAAGAAAGTGTCAATCACCATTATGCTGGTATGACAAGGAGGAAGGCAGGATTTTGGGGCCAGACTTGGTACAAGAAACTACCGAACGGATTAAGCACATTCGAGAGAAGATTCAAACTGCCCAAAGTCGACAAAAGAGCTATACATATATTAGGCGTAGGCCCTTAGAATTTAACGAAGGTGACCATATCTTCTTAAGAGTGACACCTACGACTGGAATAGGTAGAGCTCTTAGGACTAAGAAATTGAATCCACGATATTTAGGTCCTTTTCAAATTCTTAAAAGAGTCGGTCCAGTAGCATACCAAGTAGCTCTCCCTCCTTATTTTTCAAACCTTCATGATGTTTTTCATGTTTCACAACTCAAAAAGTATAATCCCGACGAAAGCCACGTTTTACAACCAGAGACAGTACAGCTGCGAACCGACTTGACATATCAAACCCTACCAGTCAGGATTGTGGAACGAAGTGACAAACAGCTTAGAGACAAGACAGTATCATTGGTTAAGGTAGCATGGGGACAAACTGGAACTGAAGAGTACACATGGGAGCTGGAAGACAAGATGAGAACAGACTACCCGTTTCTCTTTTCAGGTAATTGAAATTTTGAGGACAAAATTGTCTTTTAGGAGGGTAGAATGTAACGGCCTAGCCCCGAAGAAACGGCGCTTTTTCGGGATCAAACGGAATTTTTACAGAATTTTTAGGAATTTCTATGCATATAAGCACCTCCACTGCACAGGTGCTGCGTCATCAAGCTGCTGAGTCAGCAGCTTGATTACACAGGGCACCTCTCCTAATCTAAGTAGGCACGTCGTGAAGAGTTGCGTTTTTGAGCCACTTCGGGCCCGAATTTCAAAATTCTGATTTCCATGGTTAGTCTCTATGTGACGAGCCGGTCACGAATTTCGAGAGAAAAATTATATTAATATAATATTCATATATTATTATTTTATTCAAAATAATATATTATTATCTTCTCTACTGTGATTAATGTTGATCTATGTTTAGTAATATAATAACTAAGCTTGAAATCTACCAGTAACGGATAATACCAGAATTCTTAGATGAACTTAGCACTGCTAATGCTTCATCATATATCTTTTATTCTTATGATTATCCAGTTACTAGTGTCATTTACACTAAGTAACTTAATGTTTATCCATTAGTAGTGTAATTACTTAAGTTCTAATACATCTAACCTTAGTAATTATCCTTTTCTGAGATATTTTGACAAGTAACTTTTGGATAATCATCATCCAAAAGCCACGGCCTCCCTAGGACAGCTTGGCTATCATTTTTGTTCTTGGAAAAGCTTAGAACACCATGAAAGAAAACCATGAAGCTTCCATGAACACCTGAGCTACTTTCTCCGTTCTTTCTCAAACCGAAACCCCTATCAAAAATCTAATCTTACCAAAGTGTTCACCTCTTCCTCCTCTTCATTTCTATGTCACTTTTCATGGAGTAAATCAAGGTATGAAGGCTGCTCCTCCTCCTTGAAGATTCATCCATGGTGGTTCCTTAAGTTAATGATGTTTTCTTCATGTTCTTTCTTAGGATCTCTTATTCAATCACCAAAAGCTCCAAGAAAACGTGATTTCTAGTTACCTTAAGGTGAGTAAAACCTTCTTTTCATCATCATGAAGCTACAGCCTTCATGGTTCATAAGATTCTAAAGTTGTTTTTGATGTTAAAATAGGCGTAAAAGTGCTTCTGGAAGCTTGTTTTTAGTGCAATCTTGGACAGCAGCAAAGGAGGTAAGGTTTGGTAAATTAATCAATGATTGGCTGTGTTCTTGAAGTGTTAAACCAGATCTTGTTGCTTGAGATTTGATTTTGGGTGTATGTGTGAGGGTTTGATCATGGAAACTTGTTGTTTAATGCTTGAAAATCATGTTTATGATGGTTTTGAAGTGGCTGATGGTGCTGCTGGAAAACGTGACATTCCAGCCATGAAAATCATGATTTTTGATGCTTATTTGATGTGTATTTGATGGCTGAAAAGTTTCTCTTTGGTTTGATAAAAATCGGGTTCAAATTGGTTTCCGAAAAGATTGAAAAACTAGCTGAAAATCAAGCAGAAATCTGATGAACTTTTGGAAAAAAAAAATGTTTTTGGTTTTTGGAAGAACATGAAAACGTGTATTCAAGGAGTTTTGGGGTCAAAATGCAATTATTAAAAAGTTTGGGGTTGAAAATTAATTAATCAAAAGTTGAGGGGTTAAAGTGCAAATATTAAAAGTTATAGGGGTCAAAGTGCAATTTCCAAGAAGTCCAGGGGTCAAAATGCAATTTTTGAAAGTTAAATAAAATATTATTATTTTAATAATAAAATATTAATATATTATTTTATTAATAATATTATTTTAATAATAATATTATTTTATTAATAATAATAAAATATTGATAAAAAGACAGTTTCCCCTGAAAGCCTCAGGAAGGCAGATTTGAGTCCAGAATTCTCTAATTTCCTTTACTAAACACCTAAGAAGAGGTATAAGAGAAGATATAGAGGTATATGAGGTAAAGAAACAAGATTTTTAAACCTATGTTTAAGTTAAAAAGAAAAAGAGTTAAAAGTGATATAGCTGTGTACCTGACCTTACAGAGTAAATAGAGAATTGTAAAATGAGCTTTCTGTGATGTTCTAATGCTTGATTTATGATGATTGCTAAGTGATGGAGAGTATGGTTATATGTGAATTATGAGCCTTCGGGCAATGCTTGTGAATGTTGTGCGGGGACGCCCGTATTGTGATGTTGCTTCCCAGACAGGCTGCGGTAGAGTAGTACCAGCCCTGCAAGCTGAATGCTTGGTAGAGGCCTGACTCGCATACCTGCGGTATATTGAGACCTGAGCAAATACCAGCCCTGCAAGTCGAGAGTACTTGGTAAAGGGTATGCGGTACTTAATCTGGGATTAAGTTCTGGGAAGGCCTTATCTGACTTGGAGGGTCGGATTGCGTCGGGTGCGGGTCGAAACCGACAAATGAGCTCATTACCTGTAGTAGGGACAGACATGCATCATACTTGTTTGTGCATTATTTACTGCTAATCTTCTTGTGTTCTTGTTCTATTCCTTGTTTGTTTGAGCATAACTGTGTGATTGTATATTAATGTGTGAATGTGCATTTATTTCCTATTTTCTCTCTTGTTCATGTGTTAGTTTATGTTGCTGTTATGTACATATTACTCTACATTTATTTATACTTCTATGACCACGGACATTATAAATGAACTTAACTGTAAACCCCCACCTTACTAAGAATTCCCTAGTTCTTACCCCTTACACCCCTACAAATGGACACGGGAGTCCTATTCTACGAGATTGATCCACCGTACATCCACGAGGACCTGGTGCGTGGCGAGTATTACATCTACTGTGCGGCACCTCGTATCCGTAATTATGTAGTTCGTGGTAGACCTTTCCAGTACCCTATTAGGACAGCATACTTTAATCCTGATGCACCCTATGACTTTCCTTTATCTTGGTTACACCCCGGCGGACCTGGGATACCTCATCCTGAGGAGCAGATGCCACCTCCACCTGACTATCCTCCTCCACCTGAACCTCCTCTACCTGATGAGCCTATACCTGCCCAGCTTGTCCATGAGGCACCTCCTGCAACTTTTGTCCTTGATGAGTGGGGTGTTCCTGTGTTGCCACCCGAGCTTGATCCATTACCTGAGCCGATCGAGCCTCCTGTTTTTGATGAGCAGCAGGGACATGAGTATGATCAGATCATGGAGGCGCCACCTCCTTTTCCAAACTGTATTTTGTTTGGTAGCTATCCTTTTATGGTTCCTGTGGCCAGCAGTGGTTCCTCGGCTATCACTCCGGCAGAAGAAGAGGACGAGGAAGAAGAAGATCCAGAGGAAGATCCTAACTTCCTAGTTATCTCCTCTGACAGCGATGACGATGAGCCAGGCGAGGCGCCAGCAGGCGAGCATCACCATTCGCCCGGTGATTTTTCGTGAGGTACTCTGGACCAGGATTGAGGAGACTTTTTGAGACGCCTAGTCTAACTTCAGTACATTAAAGTGTCTCCCTCACTTTTGTTAGCATGATTAGAGGGAACAGGCATATCATAGAGTTAGGCTAGCCTGGGTGCCAGCTTAGGGGCTTTTGGTCAGGCCAGGCCCTGGGGCATCTTATGTACATATATGTATATACTATATGAGTCACTGACTTAGGGGTGCTGTACTATAGCTCTATGCTTATATAACTGAGCCACTTCTGTAACATGATGTAGATTATAGTGTGTTGTTCCATATTCTGTTATCTTTTGTCTTATGTATGTGAACGTTTAATTATCCCTTGATATATGGAAGGCATGCGACTTTAAATTATTCTTGTTAAAAAAAATTTACTTGTAAAATTCGCGGGGTTTTAACAACGTACAGGCTTATATTTATTAATTAATAATACAAAAAGGAAAAACAAGTTGGTAACATTCGATTTCTAGTATGATCTAGACATGCTAGAAGTTGGGTCGTTACAATTTGGTATCAGAGCGGTTCTTCCTGTTAGAGCCTGGGGAATGGACTGAATCATGCTTTATTGCATGCTCTGTGGTGTGTCTCATGCTTATAGGGTATCTATGTGATATGTGTTGCATGAATGTCTTTGTGCTTTCATTCTGATAATGTTCACACCCAACTTGAGGTATTAAGACTGATCACCTTGGTATTGATTGTTTGGTATGAACAGAATCAGGATGCCTCCACGGAGACATAGCGATCGGGAAGGGTCTACTGTTAACAATCCGCCACGAAACGATGATAATCTGTTTGCTGCGATTCATGCTATGGCTGAGGCTGTGCGTGAAATGGCGACTGCTACTACCCGAGCAGTTAACCGTCTGGGGGAACGTAATGGAGAGCGTAACAATGACCGTAATAGTGAGAATGGTGGGAACGGTGATGGAGATAACATGAATCATGATAGGCCTATGACATTAGCTGCTTTCTTGAAAGTTAATCCACCAAAGTTCAAGGGTACGACTGTAGCAACTGAAGCTGATAATTGGTTCCGAGGCATAGAAAGGTCCTTGAGGGCACAGCATGTCCCGGAAGAACAGTATGTAGAATTTGCTACTTATATGTTGGAAGGGGATGCTCAGCACTGGTGGCAGGGCATTCAACGTTTACTGCAGCAAGATGAGGGTAATATTTTGTGGGATGTTTTCAAAGAAGAGTTCTATAAGAAGTACTTTCCTAGAGCTACTCGTGAGGCAAAGGAGATGGAGTTGATGCAGTTGAAACAGGGAAGTATGTCTGTTGCTGAGTATACAAGGAAGTTTGAGGATTTATGTCGTTTTTCCAAGGTTTGTCAAGGGAATCCAGCAGATTTCGAAGAGTGGAAATGTTTGAAATTTAAAGGGGGACTCCGTGAAGATTTGTTGAACTCAGTGGTTCCATTGGAAATATAGAATTTTGTGGAGTTAGTTAATAAAAGTCAGGTAGTAGAGGACTGTGCTAAGAAGATAGCTGCAGCTCGGATGAATTGCCCAGGATCTTCTTTTCAGAATTATAATCGGTATACAGCTCCTCAGGGAATGAATTTTAAGCAGGGAGCAATGCCTTCACGAAGGTACAATCATAATAGAAATGTTCATGCACGTCCTACAGGAGGGAATGGAGGAAGAATGAGACAGGATATGGGTAAGCGACCTCAACAGGCGCAGATGGGACCAGTATGTAGGCAGTGCGGAAAGGAGCATGGAGGTAGACCTTGTCAGCTTACAGGCGTTATCTGTTTTTCTTGTGGTCAGCCTGGACATATGGCTAAGGACTGTCTGAAGAAGCCAGTACAAGGAATAGATAGGCCGCGACAGCAAGGACGTGTGTTTGCTATGACTGCTGATGACACAGTAAAATCAGACTCCCTAATTCAAGGTTAGTGTTATGTCAAATCTCGACTCTTAACTGTACTGTATGACTCTGGTGCATCACATTCATTTATTTCTGAGACTGTTGCGCATGAGTTGGGATTAGATTTCATCATGTTAGATTATAATCTAATTGTTCGTACACCCACATCTCAAAATGCCTTGACTAGTCAAGTATGTCAACAGGTGCCTTTTGTTATTGAGGCTAGGACTTTTATACATGACCTGGTTTGTTTGCCTTTGTGTGGTTTAGATATTATCTTAGGTCTAGATTAGTTGTCCAAGCATCATGTTTTTCTTGATTATTTTAAACGAATTGCTACATTTCCATCATCTGAAATGCACACTGAACCAGTTGAGTCTTGTACTTTCTATTTGAATTCCCTAAGAGTTATTTCTAGTAATAGTGGGTTAGAGGGTTACGTTCTACTATCGGCTAGCTCAGAAACTAATGAACAAGACTTGGAGCAAATCCGAGTGGTGAAGGAGTTTCCTGATATTTTTTCGGATGATATACCTGAGTTTCCACCTCAGAGAGAGATAGAGTTTAGTATTGATCTGGTTCCTGGAGCCGGACCAATTTCTATAGCACCGTATCGGATGTCACCGTTGGAATTAGCAGAGTTAAAGAAGCAGTTGAATGAATTACTGGGGAAGAAGTTTATTCATCCGAGTGTATCACCATGGGGAGCTCCAGTGTTACTAGTAAAGAAGAAGGATGGTGGAATGAGGTTATGTGTGGATTATCGGCAATTGAACAAGATCACAATCAAGAACAAATATCCACTCCCAAGGATAGATGATCTGATGGACCAGCTGAGAGGTGCGACAGTATTCTCAAAGATTGATTTGCGGTCAGGTTACCATCAAATCCGGGTGAAGGAATCAGATATATCTAAGACTGCCTTTCGAACTAGGTACGGTCACTATGAGTATATGGTTATGTCCTTTGGGCTGACTAATGCTCCTGCTGTATTCATGGATTATATGAATCGCATTTTTCGTCCGTATCTAGATCAGTTTGTGGTAGTCTTTATAGATGATATCCTCATCTATTCCAAGACAGAAGAAGAACATGGAGAGCATTTGAGGATTGTGTTGCAAATATTAAGAGCACGGAAGCTATATGCGAAGTTGTCGAAATGTGAGTTTTGGGCGACAGAAGTGGCATTCTTGGGACATGTGATCATACGAGATGGAATAACTGTAGATCCTTTAAAGATCGAGGCCGTAGTACAATGGAAGCAACCCAAGACAGTTACAGAAGTTCGTAGTTTCTTGGGGTTAGCAGGATACTATCGGCGGTTTATCAAGGGTTTTTCACAGATAGCTTTACCTTTGACTCGCCTTACTAGGAAGGAAGTTCCGTTTGAGTGGACAGAGAAGTGTGAAGAAAGCTTTGAAACTTTAAAGAAAAAGTTGACGACGGTGCCAGTTTTGGTGTTACCAGACCCACAGGAACCTTTTGAGGTGTATTGTGATGTTTCTTCTAAGGGACTTGGATGTGTGTTGATGCAGCATAGGAATGTGGTAGCTTATGCTTCGAGACAACTAAGACCTCACGAAAGGAACTATCCGACACATGATTTGGAATTAGTAGCAGTGGCCTTTGCACTTAAGATTTGGAGGCACTATTTGTACGGAGCCCAATTTGAAGTCTTCTCTGATCAAAAGAGTTTGAAGTATATCTTTGATCAGAAAGACCTTAATATGAGGCAGAGGCGATGGATGGAATTCTTAAAAGATTATGATTTTAAGTTGAGCTATCATCCTGGGAAGGCAAATGTAGTCGCAGATGCTTTGAGTCGGAAGAGTTTGGGCATATCCTGGATGATGATCAAGGAAGAAGAAATGATCTCAGGCTTTGAAAACTTAAAATTAGGAATGAGAGAGACATCAAGAGGAGTTGTTATGGCGCGACTACAATTAACATCTGACTTTAAGATAGCTATTCAGCAAGCTCAAGCCCAGAATTCAGGAATGCTGACATTGTTAACACGGATGAAGGCAGATCAGCCGGAAGAGGTACGCCAAGATAAAGAGGGAATATGGAGATATAGGAACAGAATTTGTGTACCTGCTCAGGAGGACTTGAGAAAGAACATTCTGACCGAAGCTCATGAAAGCAGATTTTCTATCCATCCCGGAACGACTAAAATGTACCAAGATCTGAAGAAGATGTTCTGGTGGCCGGGAATGAAGAAAGATATAGCAACGTATGTTTCAAAGTGTCTCACTTGCCAGAAGATTAAGGTGGAACATCAAAAACCACCTGGAACCCTGCAACCATTGGAGATACCGCAATGGAAATGGGAAGAGATTACGATGGATTTTGTTACTGGGTTACCAAGAACCTCTGCCGGGCATGATGCAATTTGGGTAATTGTAGATCGATTGACAAAATCAGCGCATTTTCTACCAATTCAAATTGGTCACAGCTTAGAGAAACTCGCCCGGTTATACATTCAGGAGATAATACGCTTGCATGGAATACCTTCATCAATTGTGTCAGACAGAGATCCAAGGTTTACTTCTAGATTTTGGGGAGCTCTACAGAAAGCTTTTGGGACGAAGTTGCACTTAAGTACAGCATATCACCCACAGACTGATGGACAGACAGAACGAACAATTCGTACCTTGGAAGATATGTTGAGATCTTGCGTAATGGACCAACAGGGTAACTGGGACAAATACTTGCCATTGATTGAGTTTGCTTACAACAACAGTTATCAACAGAGTATCGGAATGGCACCATATGAGGCCCTCTACGGAAGAAAGTGTCAATCACCATTATGCTGGTATGACAAGGAGGAAGGCAGGATTTTGGGGCCAGACTTGGTACAAGAAACTACCGAACGGATTAAGCACATTCGAGAGAAGATTCAAACTGCCCAAAGTCGACAAAAGAGCTATACATATATTAGGCGTAGGCCCTTAGAATTTAACGAAGGTGACCATATCTTCTTAAGAGTGACACCTACGACTGGAATAGGTAGAGCTCTTAGGACTAAGAAATTGAATCCACGATATTTAGGTCCTTTTCAAATTCTTAAAGAGTCGGTCCAGTAGCATACCAAGTAGCTCTCCCTCCTTATTTTCAAACCTTCATGATGTTTTTCATGTTTCACAACTCAAAAAGTATAATCCCGACGAAAGCCACGTTTTACAACCAGAGACAGTACAGCTGCGAACCGACTTGACATATCAAACCCTACCAGTCAGGATTGTGGAACGAAGTGACAAACAGCTTAGAGACAAGACAGTATCATTGGTTAAGGTAGCATGGGGACAAACTGGAACTGAAGAGTACACATGGGAGCTGGAAGACAAGATGAGAACAGACTACCCGTTTCTCTTTTCAGGTAATTGAAATTTTGAGGACAAAATTTTCTTGTAGGAGGGTAGAATGTAATGGCCTAGCCCCGAAGAAACGGCACTTTTTCGGGATCAAACGGAATTTTTACAAATTTTTAGGAATTTCTATGCATATAAGCACCTCCACTGCACAGGTGCTGCGTCATCAAGCTGCTGAGTCAGCAGCTTGATTGCACAGGGCACCTCTCCTAATCTAAGTAGGCACGTCGTGAAGAGTTGCATTTTTAGCCACTTCGGGCCCGAATTTCAAAATTCTGATTTCCGTGGTTAGTCTCTATGTGACGAGCCGGTCACGAATTTCGAGAGAAAAATTATATTAATATAATATTCATATATTATTATTTTATTCAGAATAATATATTATTATCTTCTCTACTGTGATTAATGTTGATCTATGTTTAGTAATATAATAACTGAGCTTGAAATCTACCGGTAACGGATAATACCGGAATTCTTAGATGAACTTAGCACTGCTAATGCTTCATCATATATCTTTTATTCTTATGATTATCCAGTTACTATTGTCATTTACACTAAGTAACTTAATGTTTATCCATTAGTAGTGTAATTACTTAAGTTCTAATACATCTAGCTTTAGTAATTATCCTTTTCTGAGATATTTTGACAAGTAACTTTTGGATAATCATCATCCAAAAGCCACGGCCTCCCTAGGACAGCTTGGCTATCATTTTTGTTCTTGGAAAAGCTTAGAACACCATGAAAGAAAACCATGAAGCTTCCATGAACACCTGAGCTACTTTCTCCGTTCTTTCTCAAACCGAAACCCCTATCAAAAATCTAATCTTACCAAAGTGTTCATCTCTTCCTCCTCTTCATTTCTATGTCACTTTTCATGGAGTAAATCAAGGTATGAAGGCTGCTCCTCCTCCTTGAAGATTCGGCCATGGTGGTTCCTTAAGTTAATGATGTTTTCTTCATGTTTTTCTTAGGATCTCTTATTCAATCACCAAAAGCTCCAAGAAAACGTGATTTCTAGTTACCTTAAGGTGAGGAAAACCTTCTTTCATCATCATGAAGCTTCAGCCTTCATGGTTCATAAGATTCTAAAGTTATTTTTGATGTTAAAATAGGCGTAAAAGTGCTTCTGGAAGCTTGTTTTTAGTGCAATCTTGGACAGCAGCAAAGTAGGTAAGATTTGGTAAATTAATCAATGATTGGTTGTGTTCTTGAAGTGTTAAACCATATCTTGTTGCTTGAGATTTGATTTAAGGTGTATGTGTGAGGGTTTGATCATGGAAACTTGTTGTTTAATGCTTGAAAATCATGTTTATGATGGTTTTGAAGTGGCTGATGGTGCTGCTGGAAAACGTGACATTCCAGCCATGAAAATCATGATTTTTGATGCTTATTTGATGTGTATTTGATGGCTGAAAAGTTTCTCTTTGGTTTGATAAAAATCGGGTTCAAATCGGTTTCTGAAAAGATTGAAAAACTAGCTGAAAATCAAGCAGAAATCTGATGAACTTTTGGAAAAAAAATGTTTTTGGTTTTTGGAAGAACATGAAAACGTGTATTCAAGGATTTTGGGGTCAAAATGCAATTATTAAAAATTTGGGGTTGAAAATTAATTAATCAAAAGTTGAGGGGCTAAAGTGCAAATATTAAAAGTTATAGGGGTCAAAGTGCAATTTCCAAGAAGTCCGGGGGTCAAAATGCAATTTTTGAAAGTTAAATAAAATATTATTATTTTAATAATAAAATATTAATATATTATTTTATTAATCATATTATTTTAATAATAATATTATTTTATTAATAATAATAAAATATTGATAAAAAGACAGTTTTCCCTGAAAGCCTCAAGAAGGCAGATTTGAGTCAGAATTCTCTAATTTCCTTTACTAAAC